>NW_015622962.1:330266-360345 GCF_000320785.1 Rhodotorula toruloides NP11
ATGACGCTCGGCTGACGATATGCCTTCGCAGCGCTGCGACCACTTCGGCGACACTCGCGTCATGCAACCCTTCTCCGCCTTCACGCGACCCGCCTCAGCCGAGCGCGGGCTCGACATCTCGGACCGCGTCGTCGCCTTCCCTTCGCTCATCGTCCCGCCCGACACGCCCCTCTCGCCCGCCCTCTTCACCGCCGTCGTCGTCCACGCTGAGGCTGGCGAGATCTTCGCCTTCTCCTCTGCGCCGTACGCCCGTCCCGAGGTGCAGGAGCTGCTCACAGCGCAACCCGACCTCACACACCGCATCCTGCTCCTTCGCCCGTCGCTTGCCGCCCAGATCGCTCCGCCTACGAGTCTGACGTCCGTCCCTTCGTCGCCTTTCGTCTCCACCAACTCGCAGATCGGCGGGAAGCACCTCGGCAGTAAGGCGGATACTCCCGAGGACGCCGTCATCGAGCGGATGCACAGGGCTTCCGAGACGCAGCGGAAGGCGGCGGCCGACACGCTGAAGAAGACTGGCGTGCCCCGAGGTGGCGGCCTCCTCAAGTACCAGGCGTTGCAGACGGAGCAGGACAAGGCCGACAACCTGGCGAAGGTGTGTTCGCCGCGTGCTCGCTCTCGCCGTGACGCATGCTGACCAGTCTCATCCAGCGGCTCGCGACGATCCGTGCCCGCGAGCACTTCCACACGCTCCTGCGCGCCCCGCTCGACAAGATGCTCGCAGGCACACTTATCGTACGTCGTCTCCAGCAGTTCGGTCTTGCGGCCGCCAGATCGAAACTGACAGCGCGATCCCGCAGCGCCCGATCAAGCCGACTGGAACGTCCACCCCCTTCCTCACGTACCGGGTCGCGAAGTCGCCGAACGACACCACGAAGAAGGAGCAGCGTATCACCGTCTCGAGCAATCCCTTGAAGGAGTGGGGTGCGGACGGTCACTACGGCGTTTCGGTCACCGTCCGACGGGAGTCCGTTCCCGACAGCTACGACTCGATCAGCTTCCACCGCGTCGACGGGGAGGGCGACTCGGCGACGGTGGGTGAGGTGATCAAGACGTTCAAGGGCAAGGGTGGCTTGGGCTTCGGCGAGCTGGCCTACTCTCGCCTCTTCGGCATTCTGCACGCCCATGTCGACTACGAGGACAGTCTGTCGGCGATCCAGCGCGCGAAGCGCGAGATGCTCGTCGAGAGCAGGCGGCGCAGCACCGTCCTCTACAAGCAACGCCTCGCGACCGGCACAGTCCTCCGCTACGCAGGCCCGTCCGCTCCGGACGACAGCACCTCGAACCAGGGTCCGAACAGCGGCGACAAGGCGGACGAGCGCGAAGTCGACGAGACGGACGAGGTCAACTTCGACGAAGCGGGTGAGGAGGCTGCGATCGACGCGGTCTTCGCACAGGCGCTCCGCGAGGCTGGTCTCGAGGGTGACGACTTCAACGACATCATCAAGAATCTCGAGAAGGGTCAGTCCGACGAGACGCGCGACACCGACCCGGCCACGGATGCAGAGGTCGACGATGAAGTTTCGGGAGACGGAGAAGACTCGAGGGGCGCCGGAGGTGAGGAGGACATGACGGTTTGAGGGTGCGTCATCTTATTCTCGCGCAATGCTTTACGAGCTGACCTGCTTCCCCACCGACAGCGGCCGTTCATCCTTCGACTCGCCCCTTTTCCGCTCCGCGATCGGTTCTCTCGACCCTCCCTCCTCCCGTCCTTCCCGCTCTCGCGCTTCGCCCCTTCTCCTGTCGCCTACTTCCCCCACATGCTCCATCTACCCCTCTCGTTCACCGCTTTCTCTGGTCAATGCTTCCTCTCTGACTCTCGTCGCCTCCACCCCTAATCACTCCCTCTCGTCCCCCTTGTTGTTGTCGTGTGCTCGGCGGGAGCTTTCCTCCTTCGGGGGGTTTTCGGCCCGCACAGCGCTAGTAGCTGCGGACGACCGGGGCACACGGCCATTATCGCTTAGCACCCCTTCGCATTATACCGCTCGCGTTTGTTGCCGTAATCAACCTTCCTTCCCAGCCACTGCTTCACACTTCGAGCGGCCCGCGAGAGGAACGTCACTCTCTTCCCACCCGTCGACGATGGAGGGGGGTCCGCACCCGAGGTCCTGGATCTGGCGCAAAGCAGGAGGAGGAAGGTCGCTCTCCCCGATAAGCAGCGCGGCCTCGCGAGCGCTGATTTGTAGCTTACGCAGCCTCTGTGCGAGAGAGACGAGTGAAACGGTCTCTGATTGAGGAGAGGCGTCCGAAGCTTTCCTCGAAGGCCCGCCTCGCTCGCTCTTCCCCTCACGCCCACCCTGCTCTCCAAATGCTCGCCGTGCACACACAAATCGTCCACAGGTATTGCAACGGCGTTCTTCGGACTTACGAGACGTAAGGAGTAGAGACAAGGCGGACGAAGGCGAGGAGCGAGCGGGGCATTATCGGGGTTGCTTCGAAGGTCGTTCGGGGATACAGGGCGGAGAGTAACATGCGAGAGAGAGGGGTTGCGGCTGTGAGGGCGCGGAAGGCCGATTCTGGGGGCTTGACAGGACTTGGCGAGTCCGACGGCCTGCGCGATCTCGAGCTCGTCAGTAAACGTCTCGCGAGGTTTCATGCGGGACAGCGTACGTTGCGCTTGAGGTCGTAGACCGAGTAGACTGTGAGGAGGGGGCCGGGAGGGACGTGGGTCAGCGCGGAGGGTCGGGGAGGAGGAGGCGAGGGTCTGGGGACGTACACTTGCGCAGGAAGACGTCGCCTACGATCTCGCGCGAAGCGGCGGAACGAGCGAATCGGCCTCCGCCGTTGTGTGTCTCGATATGAGCACTTGACAAGCATAGCCAAGCGTGTGAAGGCACGCAAGGAACACGCAAACAACGAAAGCCTCAGGCGAGAGCGAGGAGGCGGTAGACGAGCAAGGGCGCATTCGTTGGCTCGCAGCAGTCTGACCGTTACGCTTGGCAGGTTGCTGAATTGTGCTGGTTCGCTGCGGGCCTCCACAGCGAGCTCAGCGAGACCGCAGAGAGGGGACGAACCCAGCCAGCAGGTCCTGCGCGAGTATCACGCCATCCCAGCCAATCCAACGCCTCCGTCCGCCCATCATTACCTCCTTCGTGAGGTTCGCTGCGTCCCCAAAGCCCTCGAGAGGTTGTGTCGAGTGTGAGGTCGATGCGAGCGAGGTTGGATTGATGAAGAAGTCGGAGGGAGAGGACGCGGTGGCGACGCAGTCTGAGGATAGTGCGGGCTCTTCGCTGGGGGTAGAACCGTCATTCAGACCAGCAGCAAGCTCCAGATCCGAGCAAGGGGCGTAGTCGTCGAGCGAGAGCGTCCTCCCCTTCGTCGCGCGTAAGTCGCGTCTCCCTCGCTCCATCCGCTCACTCACTCACGCTGGAATGGCTGTGCACTGCTACAGGAGGCTCAGTGATGCGAGTACGACTGCGCCACGCTTCTCCCACTCGCCCGCTCCCGTTGCTCTCGTCTCGACGGCCTTCTTGTAACTGGGCGCACACAACACGGCCGCCTCAGCCTGAACGGGTGCGGTGGCAGCTGCAACGGGTGCGTGACACTCCACGCGCTCACGTGCTGTCCCAGCTGACCAGGTCTCGCGCATTCTGCACATGCTGCCTCGCTCCTCTCGCACCGTCCCAACCTCGACGCCTCTCGACGCCTGCCATCTTCCGACTCATTCAGCCTCAATCTGAGCAGCGGAGCATGTACGACATCTCCGAACTGCCTGGGCGCGCCCTAGCGGACGAGCGACGTAGTGTCGTCTTGCGAGCCTACGAGGTCTCTGCCGCTTTCCGACTCGTCTTCGCACGGCAAACTCGCCTAATCACCATACTCGTGCGTCAACTTCTGTAGCGCCGTGCGAGCGTCTCGGGCTGACGAAAGCTTCCCTCTCGCACAGTACTCGGCGCGCTGACTCGCCGTCGTGTCCGCGTGTCGCTAACACCTCGCTCGGACTGCGCTCTTCCTCCCCCGCCTGCTAGACTCCATGCCAGCGCAGAAACTTCTCGCTCGTCTGGCGCTGCGCTGTCAAAGCGCTTGAGCCGCCAATCGCACTCTCGCTCCGGGCTGCCGACGAGCAGAGCTCGATTACTTGCTAGCCGCTCGAACGGCTCGCCCGCTCTCGACTTCCTCGACTGCAACGCCCGACTACGACGCCCAGCACCGCCTGACTAGGGCGAGGACGGTGGCCGCGGCGGACTTGCGGCTTCCGAGGTGCGTCTTTCTCCTCCCACCGCTCAAACTCACTCCAGTCGGGTCTTCGGATGCCGGGTCGACGCCCTCGCCCGCCTCCCTCCGTTCCTCGCACCACCAACACGCCCGACTCGCGCTCACGCCGACTTGCCGGACTCGACTCGCGGCGACGACCCGATTACACCTCGCTATCCTAATCCAGCAATACGAGCAATTATCCTTAGAACAGTTCCGAGACGCACCGGATGGAGTTCGACGGACTTTCGCGGAGCCAGCTCGCCCTGCTTGAGAAGGCCATGCCCTTCGTCAACCTTTTGCAGAAGACCTCTGTCCCGCTACGTCGCCGCGCTCGTCTCGAGCAGGCCCTCGTCGCCCGCGTGCCTGCTCGAAGCTGCGTGCAAGACCCCTCATCCGGCCGAGGACGCTCGAGACGGACGGCGGCGAGCTCTCGAGGCGCACTCGCTTGGCGCCTTTCGCTCGACTGCTGCTTCTCTGGGCTCCGAACGACCCGCAGCGTCGTCGATGAACGCGTTGATGCGAAGTGGGCGTCGATGTGGACCCTACGAAGCCCTTCCTCGCGCTTCGACAGACACCGTTGCTTGCTTGACGAGCGATTCTCTCCGCCTGTTCGCTCTCGCTCACGCTCGACAGTCCTGCGAACTTCAACGAGAATCCCTCCTCATTGCTCGTCCCCGCCTGGGCGCACGCCTCGCCGCTCGAGCAACCTCGGCTCGTTTTCTCCTCACCTCCTCGCTCGCTTCATCTCCTGCTAGCAGCACTATCGAGCTCTTGCGCAACCACAGCCGACGACTTTTTGAACGTCACATATGTTGGAAATGCTGGTCAAGCGGCAAAGGGTGGTCTACTGGGTCTGCGGATGCGCGAGGGGATGCGAGTGGGGATGCAAAGTCTGTGCGAGGGATGCGGGGATGAGGGTGGCAAGCGAGAAACGGTACTACTCAGAAGAAGCGGGGACGTGGCCGAACAAGTGGAAACGAGAACAAGCGAGGGGCAAGCGGGCGAGTGTCGACGAGCGGCGCTACGAGCGGTCGTCGAGAGGGGTCGTCGAGGTGTTATTGCGCGAGGTCGAGGCGGACGGCGCATCGATCTGGTCGCCATAAAACTGCGAGGGGGGCGTCTGCGGGTGCGATCTGGTGAGTTGGCGAGCTACATGAGGTTGGAAAGCGAACGCACCGGGAGGTCGAAGGCCGTAGCATCCGTCGCGGTGCTCGTACTCGAGTCGGCGTGGGTGAGCGGGTCCTGCAGGCGGGGCGAGGGTGAGTGCCGACGAGCGCGAGTGCACGAGCTGGGGAGAACACACCGAAGCGGTCCTGCCTCCATCGGTCGCGGTCGTCGAGCCCGAACCGTACGAGCCGGCGGCGAGGTAGCTCGACGGACTGAAGGCGACGGAAGGAAGCGGTAACTGTCGCGGCAAACGGTCAGTGCGAGCAAAGGGACGGCCGGAAGTCGGTCGAAACGCACCGGGAGCTGCGAGGCGACCGAGTTGAACGAGTGCGTGCCGTACATGCGCGAGTCCGAGTCGTTGTCTGAGTACTGCGGTGACCAACAGTGGCGGTCAGTAACGACAGGCACCCGCGCAGGAGATGCAGGGAAGAGAGAGGAAGCCGAACGAACCGACATGACATTCTGCGACTCGGTCGTGAGGGCGCGGCGGCGCTTGATCGGGTGCGGCTTGAGCGGCTTCGCCTCAGCCTCAGCTGAACGCTGCTCCTGTTAACAAAGTCAGTAGAGACCGCAGGCGAGGGGAAGGAACAGGCGCACCTGCTTCTTCCACTTCGTATGGTAGTCGTACACCTCGTAGCGAAGGAGGATGTCGATGTCGGCCGCCGTCAAGCCCTGAGCCACACCCCACTCCCGCATCTGACCCGCCAGCAACTCAGTCAGCCAGTGAAAGGCTTCAAAATGGAAGAAACCGAAAGCACCTTCTCGACGAAGATCTTGCGCTGAGCGACGGGATGATAGTCCCAGTCGATAGCGTCGTTGAGACGCGCAGCAGTCGCGGCGTCGTGCTTGGCGGCCTGCAAGTTCGCGAATTAGCAGGCAACAAGTGAAAGTGGGAGTGCAAACGCACAAGATGGATCGCCCGCCCCATTCCTGACGCATAGCCTTTCTCGGCGAGCCACTTCGTCGATTCCAGCTGCATCCGTACAATACCGGGACCGCAAACGTCGTCCGCCGCGAGACCGATGGGCGATGGCAACGCCTGCACCGGGAAACGGCAGCGACGCTGCAGACGAGTGCGAGTGAGTGCGCGCAGACTCCCCGTACGAAGGAGGGGGGTCGTCCGTCCCTGCTTCGGGATCCGCGGCGGCGGCGGCGTGGAAGGGAAGTGAGCTGGGGGGTGCGCGGGGAAGGTATGGGGAGGGACCGGTTGGACGGGGAATGACGGGAGGAGAGGGGAGGGCGGCGCGCGCTTCCCGGACGAGGCGTTCTGCGGGACGGCAAAGTCGACGTCGGTCAGTACGGCCGTTCTCAGCGAGATGAGTACGATGCGGTGAGAAGAGACGTACCGCGCTCGTCGCGCTCGGCGCGGGAGAGACGGTCTTCCTCGTACGCCAGCAGCGCCTTCTCCTTCCTCGCTGCGCCCATCCGACTCGTCAGCTCGCCTCGCCTCACAGTAAGGTAAAGTCGGACGCACCCGCCTCAGCCTCCTTCTCACTCTCCTTATACCTCCTCTCCCTCTCCTCCGCCTCCTTCGCAGCCCTCAACTTCCCCTCCACGACCAACCTCCCACACCTAACCCTATACACCTGTCCCTCTCCTCCTCTCCAAACCAGCGCCTCCTCAAATTCTTTCACCTCGCGTTTCCACCCGCAGAGGACGAGGAAGTCCTTGGCGGACCCGGAGGCGGGAGTGAGGATGATGCGCTGGATGAGGGGGTTGGAGAGACGGATGTGGCGGTATTTGTGTGCTTGGGAGGGAGCGGGAGGAGAGAGGAGGTTGGAGAGAATCGTGTGCAAGGTCGAGAGGGTTTCGACTGCTTGGGTTTTGGAGACGTTCGGGAGGAACTGTGGCGCTTTCTCGCATCAGCCCGCGCATGTAGAGTAAGGAAGAGGGGTAGAGAGGGAACGCACCTGACTATCCAACACCCGATGATACGCCAACAAATCCTTCCTATCAGGCCTGAACTCCTCGCCCCCCTCCTGGTCCAGTCTCGCCGAGTGCGCCTCGGCGCGACTGGTAGGCCTCGGAGCAGGCTGAGCACGTGCGAGAGCTGCGGCTGCGGCGGGTGAGAGCGTGCGTGTGGGTGAGGAGGGTGCGAGAGAGGAGGATGACGGAGGTGGGGAGGGAGCGGGAGGAGCGATGGGCAGGGAGGAGGAGGAGGTGCTGGGTGTGGGATCGGGGCCGCCGAAGACTGGCATTGCGGGTAGCAGCAGCTCTGGCGAGCGAGCGGAGTCGAAGCAAAGTGAGCGGGAGGAAGGAGAGAGGAGGAGTCCAAGTTGCTCGCTGTTAAGGTCTGCCTGTTGACTTCTAGAATTGACAGAGACCGCACTACAGCTTTGACAGTTACTCAGACGACACAACCGCCCGCTCAAGAGGCTTCCTCGGATCCAGCGCAGTGCGCCTTGTACGCATCCTCGTTGAGCAACTCGTCAAACTCGCCCGGGTTCGACAGCTTGATCTTGGCGAGCCAGCCTGCGCACGCCAACGCTCTCGTCAGCTACGCGGGAACCGAAAAGAGCGAGGAGAGAAGCACGTGGGACGCACCGTCCTGTTCGGGCGACTTGTTGAGGAGGTCGGGCTGGTCTTCGAGGGCGTCGTTGACCTCTGCGATCTGACCACCGACGGGCGCAAAGATGTCGGACGCGGCCTTGACGCTCTCGACAGCGCCCATCTCCTCTGCCATTCGCGAGGGACAGAGGGAAAGGCAAGGTGAAAAGGTGAGCGAGCGTCGACCGCGAGCACAGAGCGAGAGTCGGCGTACCGCCCTTTGCGACCTGCGTGCCCTGCTCCGACACCTCGACGTAGACGACGTCGCCGAGGGCCTTTTGGGCGTAGTCGGTGATGCCAATCGTCCCGAGTCCGGTCGAGTCGTCGAACGCGACCCACTCGTGCTCGACCGTGTACCGCTTGGCTGCGAGTCGACGATACACAGTCAGTATACAACAACAGCCAGCCCGTTGGCGCGGGAGCGGGTGCACTCACTGACGACGGAGCGAGTGAGGGCGGGGAAGCGGGCGCGGGTGAGCGGCTGGCGGAGAGCGACGGTCGCTGTCCGTGCGATGGGTCGGATGGCAGTCCTGAGCATTGTAATTTCGTGTAATGTGGCACAACGGAGGGAGAAGAAGGGCGTGCACGCTCCTCGCTCGCCTTGTTCTGCTCCGCTTGCCTTTCCCTCCGACGACGACGCTCGCTCGCCTCCCTTTGTTCCGCGAGAGAGAGACAAGGGGAACATGCTCACTGGGCTCACACGGGGACACACTCTCACGCTCAGCTCGCTCGCCCCCGTCCTCGCTCTCTTGCTCGTCGTCGTCCACATCCTTGCCAAATACTCGGGTGCCATGCTCGCACTCTTGCTCGCTGCCGAGGCACTCGCACTCGCTGCCTTTCCATACGCGACAGCGCAATCTCATCACTCACCGCAGCCGCACCTGGCTGTCCGCGCCGCCGCTGCTTCCGCGTCCTCTTCCTCTGCGAACTCGTCCTCGCCGCTTGTGCCTGCGGTCTGCACGCCTGACTTGTGTCTCGAGGGACAGAATGCCCTCACAGGTGCGCCGAACTCACGGCCGAATTGCGTGAGACGCACACTGACTCGCTCCTTCACAGCCGGCGTCGTCGTCTCTTCACCCGTCAACGGCTCAACTCAGCAAATCACCCTCCTGCCCGGCACTTACACGCCTTCTTCGCCCGCCTTCTCGTCCACCAACTCGTCCCTCTCATCCGCCCTCTTCTCCCGCCGCGCCTCCGCAAGACCCTCGAATGGGTTCTCCGCCTCCGGATCGCTCGCGAGCGGGTCGACTTTCACGGTGCAGATGATGCATGGTGTGACGGCGTACTCGAACGCGCTTTATCAGGGAGAAGCGACGTATCTCTCCCTACCGACCAACTCGTCCAACTCGTCCAACTCGTCCTCCTCCTCTTTCAATTCGACCTACTCAACCACCATCCACTCCCTCCTCTTCTCCCCCTCGACCTCCCTCTCACTCTACACAATCCTCTCGACCCCCTCCTCTCCCCACCTGATCCTCTGGTCCTCCCTCCCCGATTTCTCGCAAACCAAGGCCCTCGCGACGGGCGCGAAAGTGGTGGATGTGCAGAGTAGTGCGTGTGTGAAGGGGTGTAGGAGCGGAGGGAGGTGCGTGAGTGGGGGGAGGTGTGTGTGCGAGATTGGGTGGGAGAGGGAGTCGTGCGGTGCGTTCTATCCCTCGCCTTCCTTTCTCCTCTTCCTCCGGCGACGGAGGTGCTGACGAGGTGCGGGTAAACGTAACGGCGCACAGACACCTGCTCGAAGGGCTTCTTCGGCCCAACTTGCCAGCCCTGTCCCGCCGGCTGTTCGTCCTGCGACGACGGCCTAACAGGCAGCGGCCTCTGTCTCTCCCCGTCTTCCTCTTCCTCCTCCGTCGTCCTTCCCAGTACGTCCCTCCCCTCGCACTTATCCTGAGAAACTAGCTAACCATTGGCGGAACAGGCACATGCAACTGCCTCAACGGCCTCTGCGCCTCAAACTCGACTACGGCTACGTGTGCGTGTAGCGCGGGATGGACGACAGCGGCGAATGGGACGCAGTGTGCGGCTTGTGCGGCGGGGTATTACCTCAGCTCGGGAGGGGATTGTCTCGGTGCGTCCTTGCCTCTCTTTTCTCGACTCTAGCGTCCGAAGATGAGAGAGCTGATAAGAGATTGAGGCGGATGAACCAGCCTGCGACCCAACCTGCGCAACATGCTCCTCCCCCTCGGGCACCTGCCTAACCTGCCAACCCACTCTCCAACCCACCTCCTCCTCACCCACTTCCTGCGTCCCCTCCTCCTCCTCCCAACAAAACGGCACATTCATCACCTGCCCCTCCCGGACCTTCTTCGACTCGTCCACTTCTTCCTGCGTCGCGTGCGATCCTATGTGCGAGAGCTGTTACGCAGCGGGAGCCGGAGCGTGCACAAAGTGTCGCGAACCGAATGTGTTGATGCCTGGTGGGAAGGGGTGTGTGGCTGTTGATTCAAAGACGGGCGTGTGTGATGCGAGTAAGGTCGGTGGGAGTGGGAATGCGACGACGAGCGCGGGTGGGTGGGTGTTCGATAATGCCAAGGGGGTTTGCGATGGTTCGTCCCTCCCTCCCTCCCTCTCCTCCTGCGCGCCGCTCTCTAGCGGACTCCCCTGACGCACGGGTTCTCCGCAGCCCTCCCCGCGAAATGCCTCGCGGGCGGTATCAACTCGTTCACCTCCGCTTCTACCCGGGCACAACTCGCGTGCTCGAAGTGTCTGCCGGGGAGTTTCCTCGTTAACGGGGCTTGTGTCGACGAGTGTCCGGCGGGGACGATGGTCAGTAACGATGGGACGGGGTGTCAAGGTACGCTTTCCTCTCCTCTCCTCTCGCTTCGTCCCGACGGTAAGAAGCTGAGAGAGGGTGAGCACAGCCTGCGACTCGTCCTGCGCTACATGCGCACACTCGACCTCCTTCTGCACCTCCTGCGCCTCCTCGACCGCCCTCGTACAAAACGGCACCTGCATCACCGGCCCCTCCTGTCCAGCCGGCTTCTTCTCCTCTCCCTCATTCCACTCCCCGCTCCTCCCTTCTTCACCGAACACAACCGCAGCGACGTGTCTCCCCTGTCATCCAGACTGCGCAACTTGCTCCGACACCCCAACGACATGCCTCACCTGCCCTTCGTCGCGGCCCGTCTTCCTCGCCTCGTCGTCTTCGTGCGTCTCAACCTGCGCGCCAAACGAGTTCTTCGACTCGACGAAAGGGCAGTGCGTGGCGTGCGACCCCTCATGCGCGAGTTGCGCCTCTGCAGGCGCAGACGGCTGTCTCTCCTGTCCTTCGGGTCAGAAACTCGTCAGCGGGCGATGCGAAGCGCCGAAGGACGGATGCGCAGTGATAGACGATTTTGGAGTCTGCCTCGAAGACCTCGTCACCGTCGCTCCCCAATCTCAATCAGAAGCTGCGCAGGCGAAGTGGAAGATGCCTTGGTGGGCGATCCTTGTGTTGTTGATTTGTGTCGCGGCGTTGGTGGTGGTTGCGGTATTGGTTTGGAGGAGGAGGGAACAGAGGAGAAGGAGGGAGCAGACGGCGAGGTTTGCGAGAGATTTAGGGAACAAGGAGGTGCGCTTGCTTGCTCACTTCTTCACCTTTTCCGCGTACCGAGATTGACACGAGGGACGGACTCAACTCGCAGGTCGACAAGAAACTCGCCGCCCTACCCATCTCGATCGCCTACCCTCCCATCCCTCGCGCGGCCTCCCCTTCTCCTTCGTCCTTCTCCTACCTCTCCCCCGCGCGTCCTCCTCCCCGCCGCCCTTCTCCACCTCCACCAGTCTACGGCAAAGAGCTCTCCGACGTGCCCCTCACTCCCCGCTTCGTCCTCGAAGACCCAAACTCTCCAATCTCTCCCACTCCCTCTCGCTCATCTTACGCTCCTTCCGCCCGTCCACCCTTGAGGTCGGAGCAGAGTCGGTGGTCTGATTCGTCGATGGGAACTGGGAGGGTGAGGGAACACAAGACGGGAGAGTCGGCGAGGACTTTTACGACGAAGGCGGGGAATACGCTTACGATCCAGAGTAAGAACCCGTATCTCGGGAGAATCTAGAGGTGGTTGTGTAGAGGGGTTTGTTGTATCACGGACACACTTGGCTGCTCGTTGCGTTCTTTCGGTGAGAGATGGTGCGCTCAACGAAGCTTCGAGCGTAGAGTGCGGTGGCAGGCTGACGGCGGACTGACGGTGCTCGTCTCCAGTCTCGCAACAAGGAGATGTCTAGAAGAGCCGCGACCAAAGCATGCGGCTAGACGACGAGCGAAAGGGCCTCGCAAGCTGCTCTTCGTCAACACCTGCTCTCAACTGAGCGCTACTCGACGCACGCGAACTCGGATGCATTGCGAGGCTACTGGTAGTTGGCGTACAACGACGTCGACGAGAACTTCTGGCCCGAGCGGATGACCTGCACGAGAAAGCGGAGGCAAGTCAGCGAAACTGCACGAGGACCGCCGCAGAGAGCGCGAGACTCACCTTCTCGACCGCATCGAGGAAGTCTTTCTCCGTCGCAATTTTACGACGCTGGCGAATCGCAAACATGCCAGCTTCGGTGTACACGGAGCGAAGTTCGGCACCAGTCGCGTTCGGGCAGAGGCGAGCAACGAGGTCGAAACGAATGTTGCGTTCGACGGCCATCGAGCGGGCGTGGATGCGGAGATTATACGCGCGGCTTTCTGTTTGCAAGGGTCGTGGCTGTGAAGCGAGAGCGACTGTGTCGCCTGCAAGACGGGGAAATCAGCAAACGTGTAATGCGAAGACGCGAAGAGCTGACCTGGCTGGCGGTAATAGCAGAGACCAGAGGTCACCTCGCGCCCTTCTCCTGCCCTTCTTGTCCGTCCACATCGTCAAAGTCCGCCCAACGACTCTTCTGCCTGCCATCCGCAACCTCCGCCAGCTTTTCCATCAGCTTCTCCATCCGTTTCGCTTCGAAGGCCGGGGACACAGCGAGCATCAGGTCGTCTAGCGTGTCGAAGACGGCGTTGTTCTGGCGAGTTGAGCGAAGTTGAAGAGGGAGAGGTGGGGAAAGTCGGAGAGAAGAGTGGTCAGCGAGCCGCTCCTGAGTCGGTTAGCAGACGGACGCACCTTTCTGCATCTTCCCTTACTGCCCACGATACGCCATCCTCCATCTGAGCACGAGACGGTGACACTCTGGCCCTCCTCGAGCAAGTCGACCTCGGCACGAGCAGCGTCGGGCTCAGCGGGGTCGTCGGGGAGCAAGCGGTACGTTCGCATGCCCCAAGGGATCTCTGACAGCGCCTGCTTCAGCTCAGAAGCGGCAAAGGCGGAAGGCATCGCTGTTGGCGGAGGGTGACCTCGAGGAGGACTGATGAGGATGAGGTTGACTCTCGCCGCTTCGCATCAGCTTCCTGTAGCGCTCTGCTAAGCTTGAGACGGTGCCAAATAGGGTCTGTACGCACTGTGCTTGACCGCCGCTCTTCTCCCACCCTTGTCCCGCCGGCCTCACCTCCTTTCCCCGCTCGCGAAAGAGCAGTTTGGCGAGCAGGATGGTGCATCCGCTGACGGTCGTGATCAAGCTCGGTGAATCCAGAAACGCTGCTTATGCTGTTACGCGGCGCTGACAGTTCTGTCCCGCAGGCTCTTCGTCGATTCTCCACCCCGAACCCCCTCACTTCCCTCAAATCGCTACCCTCTCCGCCCTAGCCGAAACATGCGTCTCTCTGCGCGCCCTCGGCCACCGCGTCGTCATCGTCTCGTCCGGCGCCATCGGAATGGGCCTGCACAGGATGGAGTTGCCGGCGTTAGCGCCCGGGAAGAAGCGAGCGATTGGAGAGAAGCAGGCGCTCGCTGCTATCGGGCAGGGACGGCTCATTGCGCTGTGGGACCAGATCTTCGGCGCCTTGAAGCAGCCTATTGCGCAGATCCTGCTGACGAGGAACGACATTGCCGACGTGCGTTCTTCCGCCGCCTTTCCAGACTTTGAAGGTGACGCTCCTTCTCCACGCAGCGATCCCGCTACCTGAACGCCACAACGACTCTCAGCACCCTCCTTTCTCTCGGTGTGATTCCCATCATCAACGAGAACGACACCGTCTCCGTCTCCGAGATCCTGCACGTCAACAAGTTTGGCGACAACGATACTCTTTCGGCCATCGCAGCGGGCATGTGCGGCGCCGACTACCTTTTCTTGATGACGGATGTCGATGGGCTTTATGAGGACAATCCGAGGCGGGTGCCGGGTGCGAGGAGGGTTGCGAAGGTGCGGGATATCGAGGAGGTGCGGAGACTAGGTGGGTCGTGTCCTGCACGTCTTGCGTCTTCTGCGGACACTGGAGCTGACGCATATGTCCGTGATCGTTTCGACCCACAGTCAGCACATCGACACTCGGCTCGTCTCTCGGTACCGGAGGAATGGAGACGAAGCTGATTGCAGCAGAACTTGCGACTGCCGCCGGCTGCGCAACAGTCATCACGATGGGCTCGATGCCGACCCGCATCCTCACTATCGTGCAAGGCCACCACGCCCGAACCGCTCCCCCCTCTCCCACCTCATCCTCGACAGCCTCCCTCCAGCCCATCTCCGAGATCTCCGCCACTCCTGCCGCAACACACGTATCGCACCGTCCGGGCGTCGAGTTTGCCTCTCCTACCGACGACTCTGTTCCCCCTCACACTCTCTTCATGCCGAAAACCTCGCCTCTCTCGTCCCGCCGATTCTGGATTCTGCACGGCCTCACACCTCGAGGAACAGTCTTTGTCGACGAAGGCGCCTACCGCGCCATCACCCGCGGCGAGCGAGACGGCGGAGGAGGCGGGAACGGAGGACGGTTGCTCGCTGCGGGTGTCTTGCGGGTCGAGGGAACGTTCGCGGCGGGACAGGCTGTGCGAGTGTGCGTCGTACTCAAGAAGGGAGCGAACAAGGAGCGTGGGCGGAGCGCGTCGAGGAAGGATGGGCGGGTACCGAGTCGTGCGCGGAGTCCGGATCATTTCGCGGACCGGTCATCAGAGCGGGAAGAGAAGGAGCGGGAGCTCGCGCGGGCAGCGGAGGGGTTGAGTCTCAGCGATGCGGCGGCAGCGGAAAAGGTGCAGAAGGAGGAGGAGGACGAGATTATCGAATTCGGCCGGGGCTTGACCAACTACAACTCGGTCGAGATTGACCGCGTCAAGGGTCTGCGGAGGTGCGCTACCGTTCACTCCTTGCGCTTCTTCACGGCGTTGCTGACCTTCGTGCACGCGCCGCAGTTCCGACATCGAGAAGGTTATCGGCTATTTCGAAGCGGAACACGTCGTCGAGTCGATCTGCGAGGTGCGGCGAACGTCATAGAGCGTCTGCAAGGATAATCAAGCGTGCAGCACGGGGGCCAGAGACGACGGAAGGAGAAGGCGGAGCGCTAGCTGAAGACTGCCTCGCCCACTTCATCTGCGCCGGAACCGGTATAATGCAACAACAGAAGTGAGCCACATGCGAGCGGAGAGATGCGAGGTGACTACCGAGCTCAGAAGATCTCGTCGTCGTCGAGCGGGTCGAGCATCTTGCTGTGTCAAGCGAGAAAGACTGGTCAGCTTCATCCCCGGAAGCTCGACGAGGATGAAGACGCACGTCATGTACGGCCCCTCGAGCTTGTACCCGAGACGAGCGTAGTAGCTCCGCACGCCGATACCGCTAATGACGGCAATCTTGCGGCTACCGTGCTCCTCGCGCGCGATCCGCTCGGCTTCTTCCATGAGAAGTGTGCCGATACCTTGGTGCTGGAAGAGAGTCGGATCGCGGGAGTGGAGCGGAACGGCTGTGCCGTAGACTGCAGAAATGGACACCCTCGGGCAGTCAGCAAGTCTGTCCCGAGAGAAATGCTTGACAGTTTGGGTGCCGTTTCGCTCACCGTGCAGCTCGCGGACCATACTTGTCTGCCCGTCCTTGACTAGCTCCTCGCGGAACGTTCCCTCGGGCGTGAGCTTCCGCAGCCGCAACAAGCCGACGAGGATGTCTCGCTCGGGGTCTTCGTACGACAGGAAGGTCTCCCAGCCGCCGTTCGCCGTGTAGTCGCGTCGAATGAGCTCGAGCTCGTCGGGCTGTGCAAGCCGAAGCCAATGAGAACGCTGAGTGTTGAGAGAAGGAAGTAGTGGCGCGCACCCTAACACGGTTGTGGATCTCGTGCAAGCCGACCTCGCGGCTCCGCACGTCTCGGCAGGTGAGACCAAAGTCGCGCATACGGGCCAGGGCGAGTTCGCGAAGGTTGCCGTTCTCGACGCCGGAAGAGACGAGGGGCATAGGGATGTCGCTGTTAGTCGTAGGAACCCATGCATCAGCATGCTGTCGCTGAGCGCGAACAGCTTGTAGAGACGAGAGAGCCTTCGACTCACCGCTGCACACGGTAGATCCTGGTCCAAGGCGGGACGAGCGCCAAGATGCGAGCGACAATATCAACGAGCGCGTTTGGGCTGTAGTTCTTGTAGCGACCTGTCCGCCACAGCTCGTACAGACCGGTGCCGCGGATGACGAGCGTCGGATAGATCTTCAGGCCGTCGGAGCGGAAGGCGGGGTTCTCGAAGTACTCGTGGAACTGCGCCATGTCGCGCTCGACGCCGACGTTCGGGAGGTCGGGCTGCAATAGGTGATGCTGTCAGCACCGTCTCGGAGTACAGCCAATCAAGCGGACTCACCATCATGTGCGAGACCACCTTGAAGCCCGCATCCTTCGCCAGCTGGAACGCCTCGCAAGTCGCCCTGACGGTGTGGCCGCGATTCGTGTCTCGCGCAACGTCCTCGTACACAGACTGGACGCCAATTTCGAGTCGTGTGCAGCCGTAACGGAGCATGGCACTGCGCACGAGAGGGAGGGTAAGCGGCAGCCTTGGGGCGAGAGAGGCAGCGAGCGAACCTCAGATGCGGCTTGAGGCAGTAGTCTGGCCGGGTCTCGATCGTGATACCAATGCACTTCGTCTTCGCCTGCTCCGCGTACCTGGCGGGGGAAGCGAGGGTGAGCGGCTGATGTTACGGAAGCGCAGGGAACCGTGAACGAACTGGACGGCCTCGTCAACATCGTGCCCCGTGTACCCCGACAGCGAGTTGTGCAGCTGCGAGATGAACTCGTTCCGGTACGACTCGCCAAGCGACATGAAGGTCCCGCCCATGATGATGAACTCGACCTGCGCGCAGATGGGGAGAATGAGCGGAAACGTATTGCGATGACCGCTTCACGCTGGACGCACCTTGTCGACGCTATGTCCAAGAGACCGCAATTGCTCTACACGGCCCTTCGATTGCTCGTACGGGTCGTAACGCGCGCGGATGGCTCGCATCGAAGTCGGCTCGTATCCCTGTGCGCGCAATCCTGTCAGCTGAGCTCGCACGACCATGGCGAAACTGACGCACAGTGTAGGACTGGGTCGAGTACTCAAAGTCGGAGTCGGGACCGCCTGGGCAGTACCTGTGGGCGTTTCGACAGGTCAAACGAGCAGCAGAGATGGCGGAGGAAATGGATCCGGACGCACACACAGATGTTGCCGGTCATGGCGATGTGAGGACACCGGTGAGGCTTGCTCATGACGGCCACGACGGCGATCTGCGGGCGTAAGAGGGATGAGCAGGAAGTCCGGGGAGAGAGAAGGACTTGAACGCACCCCACTGGCCGTCCGCACCGGCTTCGCCCGCAGCTTCGGCAGCAGGATGTCCCTGACCTCCTGTGGCACGGCGCTGATGATGTCCACGAGCCTCGGCACGCTCTTTGAACCATACTTGCTGGCGACCTGCGTCTTGAGAGCGTTCAAGTTGACCGTCTCGCCCTTGTCGTGCGCCTCGAGCAGCCTCCTGACGATTTCTGAGCACACTCGGATGGTGATTTCGGCACTGCTGGCCTGCGGAGCGGGCGCCATCGTCGACGAGCGCCTTTGAGCGATGAGAGATGGCGAGGGGCGAGAGAACAGCGACGGGCGAGCGGGGGTGCTTTGAGCGGTGTGGGTGGGCTAGACGGGTCGAAAATAGCTCCCTTCGCAGCGCGCTGACCCAGCAAACGGGTCGTGGCGCGGTGGAAGAGGAGGAAGAAGCGTTCGCTCATCTCTTTCGCTCAACCACACGCTCGACTCGCTCGCCGGGCTGCTGGCTGCCTGCTACGCGCTTACTAGCATCTCCCTGCATCCGTTCAGCCGCGCCCCCGCTCCTCCCGCTCGAGCTGTCCTCCTCCCTCCCCCGCCATGTCAATGTCCGGCTCGCAGACGTCGTTCGGTTTGTGGATCATCAACAAGGCCGGCGGGCTGATCTACTCGCGGACATACGCAGGTGCGCTTATCGAGAAGCTCCACCATAGCCTCGCTGAACCCGTTCTCCTCCCCGCAGACGGCCTCGCCCAGCTAAACTCGAACGACTACCTCATTCTCGCCTCGACGTTCCACTCGATTCATGCCATCGCGTCGCGGATATCGCCTGTGCCCGGCAGCTCGGGCGTGGAAACCATCGAGGCAGAGACGTTCAAGATGACCTGCCTTCAAACGCCCACCGGTGCGTTTCCTGTCGTCGCCTGCGGTTCTGCGACCCTTTGAAAGTTTGACGAGCTGTGTGGATCGCTCGCGAAGCAGGACGAAGGACTGACCGCAGCTCCTCCCCGCGCAGGCATCAAGTTTGTCCTCCTCACGACGCCTTCGCACCCTTCACCCGAGACGGTCCTGCGACGGATATACGAGACCTACGCCGACCACCTCAAGGACCCCTTCTACACCGTCGAGATGCCCATACGCTCCGAGACGTTCGACAGCAAGATGCAGGTGGCCGTGAGGGGGGCATAGGCTTCTAGCGCTTGGCAGGAAGTTCCCACGTTGTTGTAAGATATGCTGGCGTGTGCATGAGATGTGATACATTGTGAAAAGGGAGCAGAAGAGGAGGAGGGGAAATGACGGCGAGGTTTGCGAGGGATTTGGGGGACAAGGAGGTCGCTTGCTCATTTCTTCACCTCTTCCGCGTGCCGAGACTGACACCAAGGATGGTGGCGCGCAGGTCGACAAGAAACTCGCCGCCCTACCCATCTCAATCGCCTACCCTCCCATCCCTCGCGCTTCCTCCCCCTCCCCCTCCCCCTCCCATTCCTTCTCCTACCTCTCCCCCGCCCACCCTCCTCCCCGCCGCCTCTCACCACCTCCACCAGTCTACGGCAAACAGCTCGACGACGTCCCCCTCACTCCCCGATTCGTCCTCGAAGACCCCAACTCCCCAATTTCTCCCACGCCCTCTCGCTCATCTTACGCTCCCTCCGCCCGTCCACCTTTGAGGTCTGAACAGAGTCGGTGGTCTGATTCGTCGATGGGAACTGGGAGGGTGAAGGAGCACAAGACGGGCGAGTCGGCGAGGACTTTTACGACGAAGGCGGGGAATACGCTCACGATCCAGAGTAAGAACCCGTATCTCGGGAGGATCTAGAGGTGGTTGTGTAGCAGTGGGGTTTGTTGTATCACGGACATTTGGCTGCTCGTTGCGTTCTTTCGGGAAGAGTAATGGGCCCTCTTAGCAAAACTTGATGCGTAAAGGCGAGTGCAGCCTGACGGCGAGTTGAAGATGTGCGCCGTCAGTCTAAGCGGCAAGAAGATGCTCACGAGCCAGCCGCAAGCATAGAATGCAACCAGATGACAGTCAAGGGCGGCATCGCGCAAGCTGCTCTCCCGCACGACCTGCTCTCAACTGGGCGCTCTTCAAAACAAGCGACTCAAATGCATTGCGCTGCTACTGGTAGTTGGCGTACAACGACGTCGACGAGAATTTCTGCCCCGAGCGGATGACCTGCGAGCGAGCAAAAAGGAGGCAAGTCAGCGAAAACGGCGCGGGACGGCCTCAAAGAGCGCGAGACTCACCTTCTCGACCGCATCGAGGAAGTCCTTCTCCGTCGCGATTTTCCGACGCTGGCGGATCGCAAACATGCCAGCTTCGGTGCACACCGACCTCAACTCGGCGCCAGTCGCGTTCGGGCACAAGCGCGCCACCAACTCGAAGCGGATATTGCGCTCGACGGCCATCGAGCGGGCATGGATGCGGAGGATGTGCGCGCGGCCTTCGTTGTCGGGAAGTCCAAACTCGACGCGACGGTCAATACGGCCGGGACGGAGGAGGGCGGGGTCGAGCGTGTCGGGACTGCACGAGAATGGAGTCAGTATACTGTGCAGAGGAAGAGGAGGGAGAGGTACAGACCGGTTGGTCGCCATGAGGACCTTGATGTTGCCGCGCGGGTCGAAGCCGTCGAGCTGGTTGATCAGCTCGAGCATGGTGCGCTGGACCTCGTTGTCGCCGCCGGCACCGTCGTCGAACCTTGCTCCGCCGATGGCGTCGATCTCGTCGAAGAAGATGATGCAGGCCTTCTTCGAGCGTGCCATCTCGAAGAGTTCCCGCACCATCCTCGCGCCTTCGCCGACGTACTTTTGGACGAGTTCAGAGCCGATGACACGGATGAACGTGGCGTCCGTACGGTTTGCGACGGCTCGAGCGCAGAGCGTCTTGCCAGTCCCCGGAGGGCCGTACAGCATGACGCCCTTCGGCGGATCGATGCCAAGTTCGACGAAGCGTTCGGGCTGCAAGCACGAACATCAGTACAGTTCTACGTGCATGCGGGAAGCGAAAGGTCGGAGTGCGCACTGTCAACAACGGCGTTTCGACCACCTCGCGCAGCTTCTCGATCTGCTCCTTGCACCCACCGACGTCCTGGTACGTCACGTCCGGCTTCTCCTCGACCTGCATCATCGTCACCGAGGCGTCGATTTTGGGCGGGAGCGGAATCATGATCTTGTAGTCCTGGCGGTCGACGCTGCGAGACAATTCTTGTGAGCACCTGTTCTGGTGTGGATACGCCTCACGTATCGCCGATGCGGCACGCAAGACGTCCACGCAAGACGCAGACTCACCCAACGCGCATGCCCTCCTCGATATCCGTCGGCGCAACCCTGTCTCCGAGCGCAACCACAAACTTGGCGATCTGCTTGACGTTGATGACGTACTTGTCCTGCTCGTCGGCGTTGGGTTTCTGTCCCGGTGCGAGAGCAGGCGGCGAGGCGTCTTCGGGGAGGCGGATGATCTTTGTGCAGCGTGCGACTTGGAGAGGGTGCTCTTCGCCCATTCGTTGCTTGTCTGCTGCGAGGTCCCACAGGTTCGGCGGCGCGAGGCCCGTCGCAAGCTCCTTGACGCCTGCGGATGAGAATGTTAGCTTAAGGGAGGTTTGAAAGAGCCTTTGCCGAAGAAGAATCGCTCGACAAAGGCATGAGGTTGTCCCAGGCCAACACACCCATCTTGTCGTTGATCCGCTTCTGCACCTCCTTGATCTCTGCATCCACATCCTTCAATCGCTTCGCATACGGTCCTTGGCCCTGCGGAATGCAAGCAAGTCAGCCAGCCTGAACAAGGCGGTGGCACTCGAGTCGAGGGTACGCACGTATGTTCGCAGGATCTGGATGTCCTCGTCATCCAGCGCTGCGTTCAATGAGATCTCAGGGTCAGCTTCCACGTCCCTACACGCCCTACAGCAACGAAGCGAGACGTACGGTCGATCTTGGTCTCCTCCTGCTTCGTCGGGTCCGCCTTGTCTGCGAGGTTCGCTCAAGAAGTCAGCATCATTCTGTAGCCCTATCTAACCCTACGCACACTTCTCCCAGTCACTGCGAGTAGTCGAGGCGTGGTCAGCGGCGTGCTAGCTGATGAGCGAGGAGACGTAAGCGGGGACAACGCACGCTCGCGGGGGCATCCTTGCTGTTTGTCGGTGGTGCTAAGTGGTCGTGTAGAGCAAGCCAAGCGGGTCAAAAGCAGTCCTTAGCGTGTCGAGCGAGGTGAAAGCGTTGGTTGTTCGTCAAGGAGGAGGGTTGTCCAGCGACGACGACGTCAACCCGCCTTTGACGGCGTGCTGGGGCTATTTGCTGGGCTTGCTGTGCTTGCTGGGACTCGCTAAACGCTGCCGGTCATGAACTTTCTCTCCAGCATCTCGAGCAGCCTCATCTCGGCAGGCAGCGCCGCGCTCGCCAATGCCTCTGGCGGCGTACCGGGCGTGCAGGGGTACCAGCTGGGCGACAAGGTGCTCGCGTACGAGGGAAAGAGCATCTGGACGCAGTGGAGCGGCAAAAAGAAGGTGAGCCCGTCGACTTCTCCCCTTCTCGGACGAGGAGGCACCACACGAGGCGTGGACGGCCCTCGACGCCGTGCCCGAGGGTCTGTATGACGGGAAGGAGATCAGACTGACTCGTTACACGCTGGGCAGGACGACTCAACGCCCGTCTCGGTCTTCTCATTCGACCTTTCATCCCCTTCGCACATCTCGTCTCACGACCGCCGCTCCCTCTTCCCTCTCGCGCGCAATGCGTTCCGAAAACTCCGTGCACTCCGACACCCCAACATCCTCAAGTTCCTCGACGGCAGCGAGACGGACAGCGCGATCTGGATCGTCACGGAGCCGGTTCGTTCCCTCGCGCTCGAGCTGGAAGGACAGGGCGGGTTGAGCGAGGAGAGCAAGGTCTACGGTCTGCTGCATGTCTGCACGGCACTCGGCTTCTTGAACCGGGATGGACAGAGCGTACATGGCGGACTGCGGACGACGAGTGTATGGGTCACGCCCGGCGGAGAGTGGAAACTCGGCGGAATGGAGGTCTGCTCGCGGCTAGACGAGCCTGACGGCGCCATGTGGGTGCGTAGTGTATCGCTCCTTTCGCCTTAGGACCCGCTCACCGCCTCGCTCACAGCACGTCGGCGGATTGTTGCCTGACTCGCGGACGCACGCCCCGCCAGAAGTCCGAAGAGGCGGCTGGACCGCTCTCAAGGAGTGCGTCAAATTCATCCATTGCATAAGAGGCGATTGTCCAACTGACCCGGCTCGAACAGATACGATGCCTCGACTCTCGACTCTTACCTGCTCCACCTGTTCCTCTACACCATCCTCAACGGTCCTCTGCCAACTTCCTACCTCTCACCATCCGCATCCGAGACGCCTTCACTCCCGCAGGTCCGCGGCTCAATCCCTCCTGCCCTCTTCCAGCCTTGGCGACGACTCGGCAACCCCAATCCCGCCGCACGACTAAAGACAGCCGCCTTCCTCGACCTCGGCAACCACCCCGGCGAGGGTTGGTGGACCTCGAACCGTCTTGTCAAGCTCTCGACCGCTCTCGAGGGCTTCTCCCTCGCGACCGAAGACGAGCGGATGGGTCTAATCCGGACTCTCAAAGCGATCTCCTCCGGCGCCGCCAACGCCAAAACCGCTCCCCTCCCCTCCGGCTTCCTCAAATACAAAGTCCTCCCCTCGCTTGTGCACACGCTTGAGTTCTCCTCCGGATCAGGCGGCGCTCCTCTCCTTCCCGTCATCCTCGACCTCTCCTCTTCCTCCGATGGCTCGACAAACCTCGACGAGAAGGAGTATCAACGCGACGTCATTCAGCCTCTCGTGCGGATGTACGCGACGCCTGATCGTGCGATCAGGATGGCGTTGTTGGAGAATCTTGAGCGGTATGCGGACAAGTTGCAGAACAAGGATGTGAACGAGAAGGTTTGGCCGCATCTGCAGACGGGCTTTGGGGACGTCGTGCCGGTCATCAGGGAGGCGACGGTGAAGGCGATCCCGCTGATTGCGCCAAAGGTGCGTCCGTTCGCACGACTGAGCAGAAGTCAGCTTACGCTGACGCTTCTTGTCTATGCGTTCTTGTCGGGATCACAGCTCAACGACCGCATCCTGAACAACGACCTCCTCCGCGTTCTCTCAAAGACCCAAACCGACGTCGAACCCGGCATCCGCACCAACACCTGCATCCTCCTCTCCCGTCTCTCGCGACACCTCCAGACCTCGACGCAGCGCAAAGTGCTCATTCCTGCTTTTGCGCGAGCGCTGAGAGACCCGTTCGTCCATGCGAGGATTGCGGGGCTGATGGCGCTTATGGCGACGTGCGAGGTGTTCGAGAAGGAGGATCTGGCGGGCAAGGTTATTCCCGCGATGAGTATTTGCTTGGTCGACAGGGAGAAGTGCGTCGAGTCTCTACGCTTCAGTCTATGCGTTGCGGGAACAAGCAAGCTTATGCATCCTTATTGTCTTGTCGCAGGACGGTCCGGGACCAGGCGTTCAAGGCGATTGACATGTTCGTCAAGAAGTGCGAGAGCTTGACGGCCAGCATGGTGAGTTTCTCCTCTCTCGTCCAGGTACGCCTAATGGCTGACGAGCCCTCGATCCAGCCCGAGACTGTCTTGCCAGAAACGGCGCAGCAATCTCCTGCTCTCCAGGCGGCGAGCCAGACTCAGCCGGGTCTTGCAACAAATGCAGCGGGCGCAGCAGGTGCTCTCGCTGGCTGGGCGTTCGCAAGCGTCTCGAAAAAGGTGCGGAGCTTTGTGCGCTTTACATGGAGCTGTAAGCTGACCTCACTCGTTGACCAGCTCTCGTCGGCGGAGATGGCTGCTCCGATCGAGCGCCGCGACTCGTCGCAATCCATTTCGAGCGTCAACGCCCCCGCTACGAACGGCGCAACTGCACCGGTGTCACGCACGTCGATCGACAGCACCTCGGCCAGCCCGCAAGTTCCGGGCGGATTCGGCGGAGTCGCGAAGGGCACGGAGGACTGGGGTGGGGACCTCATGGATGTGAACGACGACGATGCGGATTGGGGTGAGTCGCGGATCCTGCTAAGCACTCGAGACGATGCGCTGACCCGTTTGTGCGCAGACGAGTTCGAATCAGGCCAGGCCGTGCCCGCACGCATCGACCCTCTCGCGGCTCGACTATCCTCCACGAAGCCTAAGTCTGCACGAGGGCGCGGCGGCTCGCTTCGTCTCGGCGCCGCAAGTCGCTCCTCAGGTTTGCGCATTCCGCTCGACATGGACGCCTCGGACAGCTGGGACCTCGACGAGTCTGGCGAGTCTGGGTCGGTCCCTCGAGCTGCCGCTCTGCCGTCGAGTCAGCGGCCGATCGTTCGGAAGCCGCTCATTTCGGCGACGAGCCCTGCTCTGCTCGCCATGGCAGCGTCCACTCCGTCCAGCGCCTCGACATCGACGCCTGCCTCGCCCAGGGTCGTGCCGCCAAGTGCAGCAACGAATTTGCCCTCGCTCTCGCAGCCGAAGACGCCATCGATTGCGTCGCCGCCTCTCTCGCCTCCTTCGACGCCGACAGCCTTCGTTGCGCCGACTTCCCCTC
Organism: Rhodotorula toruloides NP11; assembly: GCF_000320785.1. Lineage (NCBI taxonomy): Eukaryota > Fungi > Basidiomycota > Microbotryomycetes > Sporidiobolales > Sporidiobolaceae > Rhodotorula > Rhodotorula toruloides. Next base: position 355,231 of record NW_015622962.1, read on the forward strand.
CTCGCGCACCTGCACCCCCAGCAATCTCCGTACCTCCCGCTGCGACTCCTCCAGTACAGTCACCCGTCTCGCTCCCTCGCTCTCCCCTCCCGCCTACCGCAACTCCCCCTCCCGCACCTGTTCCCCCCACTACTTCGACCGTCCCGCCTGTCGCTGCACCCGTCTCGCCCGTTCCGCCACCTTCCGATCCTCCTTCTCGTTCCTTCACACCTGTGAGTACCGCATCGGGCACGGCCGGACTCAGCAAGGAGGAGAAAGCGGCGAGGTTGGCTCAGGCGAGGGAGGAGAGGAAGGCGAGGATGGCGGCTGCGAAGGCTGGTGTCAAGCGGTAGCGTGCCTAGTGGAAGGAGTTGGATTACAACTGAGTACAGCTGGATCCCGAATGACAATAAGACGACGGAAGGTCACAGCACAAATCGCTTGGAGACAGTTCACTTCACGTCAACTTCTTGCCCGTCACCTTCTCCGTCCACATCCGCAGTCCCATCGCCATCATTGTGCTGCCGTAGTGCTCGTTGATGTCCTGCTTTTCGACGGCAAAGTTGATGTCTGCCCATTCGTGTGAGCGACACATCGCAAGGACCGCCTTCTCGTCCTCGTCCTTGAACCACGACGGCAGGTGTTTCCGCGCCTTCTTGACGAACTTGACGAACTGTGAAGGGCAGAGTCAGCGATGTAGGCGGGAGATCGAGCAAAGCAGAGGAAAGAAAGCGAAACCAGGGCAAAGGAAAGCGAGGCGGGACTCACCTCGGGATACGGGTCCTCCTGCGCGTACAAGCCAATGTTCTCACCCCGCCAGACGTAGCAGTCGTCGATCCACAGCCGGTAAGCGTCAATAAGGCGTTCGTAGACTTGCTGCTTCGGAATGTTTACCGCAAACGGTTCGAGTTGGCTCATCAAGTCTGCCGGCGAACCCGAGACAGGATGGACGTTCATCTTGAAGCCTCCTCGCTCGTCTTTGCCACGCGGTTCTGCCCGACCAGCCGTCGGTTTGGCACCCGACGGAGTCGCAGTTGCGGCGGGCGCTTTGCACGAGGGCTTGTGGGTCGGCCAGTGCTGCTTTTGATGCTCGGCGCCGCAGTAGTAGGTGTTTGCGAGTGTAGGACGGCTTCGTGAGTCCGCCTGTGCCGTTATTCCGACAATTGACCCGAAGTTGAGAGACGGCTGATGAGAATTGTCGAGACGCACTCTGGCAGCGGCCGCACCGCTGGGTGCTCTCAGCCTGGCAGACAGCACACTTGGGCATTGTTGGCGGTCTGAGCAAGCGGATCTGAGGTGAAGAAGGGTGGCGAGAGTGAAGACAAGGAGGAAGAGGCGGTGTCGAGGTGCGCAGGGTGGTCAAGCGCTGTCCCGGCTGCAGCAGATCTTGCGGACAACCCTGAGAACGCTCGAGACGATAAGAGGTACACGTTGCTGAACGAGCGGGCGGAAAGGAAGGGAATCTACGGTAATGAACAAGAGAGCAAGCGGAACGGAGATACAGAGCTGCGAGAGAGCCGCGAACATGTGTTCAGGCGTCGTAAAGACCCTTCGGAGCACGCTCGCGCGATGGCGGGCGAGTCGTCGACGGACTCAGGACGCCGAGATCGCGTTCCTTCTTGAGTGCGTCGAGACGGCCAGCGGGGCGGGGACTGCGCGTAAGAGCTTGTCAATGATAGTCACAGAGCCTCAGCATGAGCGGACGTACCGGGTCGTGTCAACCGCGTCGATCGGAAGGGCGAAGCGCTCTTCGTCGCAACCGTACGCCTTGGGGGTGAGCTTGATGACCGTGTGCCTGCGGAGTTGGGCGGGTGAGCACGACTGTGCGGCATCAAAGACATGAAGACGCACAGAGGGATCTTGATGTACGGCAACTCCTCTTGCGACAAGTTGTGGCTGGACGGGGTGAAGTCAGCGGGCATTGAGCGATGGTAGCGGTCGAGACGGCTCACAAGTACGCGTAAAGGCAACGCAGCACAGCCTGATGGCAAACGACGAGGATGTCCTTCTGCCGCTCGAGCTCGAGGATGACCGGCTCAAGGCGGATGACAACATCGCGGTAGGACTCGCCGCCGCGGTACCGGTAGTTGAACTTGTCGTCGTCGCGGGCGTTGTAGTCCTCCGGGTAGTATTGCTGTCGAGGAAGATGAGGCGTGTCAGTAGAGGTGAGTTGGCAGAATGGTCAAGGCAGCTCACCTCGATCTCCTCGTAGGTCATGCCGTCGCAGACGCCCGCATCCAGCTCGTCCAGTGACTTCCAGGTCAGTTTCTCGTAAGGCAGCAGCGAAGCCGTCTGGATCGTTCGCTTGAGTGTTGAAGTCCAGACCTGCGAGAGGACATCAGCTGCGAGCTGGATGAACGGGCGCGGGCGCACACGCACGGTCAAGGGCGTGTCGCCGATCTTCTCCTTGATCAGCTTCGGAAGCGCGCGCATATACATCTCGCCCTGCTTCGACAGCGGCGCATCGCCGCCAATCTGCCCGTCGACGTTGTATTGCGATTCGCCGTGCTGTATGCATGTCGGTGTCAGCGGGCACCAAGCTGTGTTCGAGCGGATCGACGCACCCGTGTGAAGTAGATCGAGCGAGGCGTGAGGTGCAGGTTCATGAGGTAGAAGGCGATCCGAGACTGGAGGTAGCCGTCGATTCTATTGACCGTGACCTGCGCTTATGCTCGTCAGCTGCTGCGGTACCGCACGTTCAACGCTCGCACACACCTGCTTGCCGACGTTGACCATCTGGCACCACGTCAACTCCTTGTCGAGCTCGGGGTCAAGCGGCTCATAGCTCTCCTCATAGTGCTTGATCCTCTCCCTAAAGTCCCTCTCCGCCTTCTCCGGCGCCATCCCGTCGTAGTCGGGGTCCCCAGACGCGACTTTGACGGCAATGTTGGCGGCGATGACGGCGGGGTCGGTGCAGACTGATTCGATGAAGAGTAGCTTGAGGCCGGGTTCGCGCTTGATGCGCTCGAAGAGGGCCCTGCGGCGGGTGCGAGTCGAGTTGGTTGCGTCTGCGCGGAAATCTCGTCAGCGACGCGACAACGTGAGGACAGTAGAGCCGGCTCACCGTGAATGCCCACGTTTCCTCCCGCTTTGAGCCATCGGATCAAGTCTTCCAGGCACTCGGTCGCCATCATCTCCCGCTCCTTCGACGCCGATGCGTTCTTGGCGTCGAAAAAGTTCGAAGACTGGTCCGCCTTCTCGCCAGACTCTTCCGCCAGTTTGCGGTACTTGGCGCGGCGGTACTGGCCGACGTTGAAGACCTGCGGAAGAAGTTCGTCAGGGTCATGATACCGTTGAGGATATGAAGCTTCTCGCCTTGACCTGATGAGACGGAAGTGGCGTGTATATGGGTTAGCAGGAAATTGGGGCGAGTGAAACGCAAAACGAACCTCGTACTCGAGCCACTGCGATCCGCAAACAGTCAGCCGAGTGCGCAAGGGACTTGAAGAAAGTACACGAACCAGCAAGTACCGCTGCAGCTTGTTACTGAGGTAACTCTTGCCTCGTGCGGGCAACCCGACCATGGCAACAACAATCTTGGCCTCCGAGTAGTCCGGCTTCTCGACTGTGAAAATGTAAGCGCGGATGCATCCATCGTGAGCACGCTGAACGTCACAGGCTTGACACGAACGGGCAGCGCTTGACGCACTCGTTGCTCCTGCGCTCATTCCGAAACTCGCCTCCTTGCCGCCGAGGTCAAAGCCGCGGTCGCGCACCGTTGGCGTTCCACCGGGCGTCGCAGTGCCGACCAGCGAAGAAGTCGAGGAGTTGGCGGTCGAGTAAGGCCTGTCGCGCCAGGACGAAGCGTCAGGAAGTCAAGTTGCGGCCCACAAGAGGGAAAAGCGAACGCACCACGTCCCCCTGTGCTCGTCCCTAGGGCTCTGCACAGGACTCGTCACCGTACTACTCGCCCTACTGCCACTCATCTGCCTCCCAGGCGGCGGACCCATCGACCCAGTCCTATTGAGCGTCGCCTTGGGAATCGCATGTCCCTCCCTGATTGGCCCAAAGTCTGGCGAGCTCGGCAGGATGGGCTGGTTCGTAGGCGAAGATGCGGCGGATGCAGTTCCACCGGGGAGACCTGTTCCGCCTGAGAGGGGCGTCGAGGCTTCGGACTCGCGGGGGGTAAAGCGGAAGGAGGCGGCGCGGGAGAAGGACGAGGAGCGCGAGACGGTCGTCCCGCTCGGCAGGGTGTTAATGGGCGGTGAGCCTGTCCCTCCCATGCCGGTCGTCGTCGGCGGTGGCCGCGAGGGCTGGCGAGAAGGCGATGAGGACAGTGGGGCTGCTGAAGCTGGCGGCGCGCTGGGCTGGTTGGGGCTGGACATGGCTGCGTTCGGATTGCTTGAAGAGTGCTATCAAGCAGAGCAAGCGCCGTCCCAAGCGAGCGAGCGTGCACAGAGAGAAGAGTCGAGGAGGAAGAGCCGAAGCGGGGACAAGTTGACCGACGACGTCGACGAGACTGGCGAGAGTACACGTAAATGGAATGCAACAGCTATGATAAGGTCAGGGCAGGACGCAGAACGGGGATCCGCAAGCGATGTGAATGCTACAGAGAGTCGCAAGTCGAAAAAAGTGCCGAGAAGGGTGAAGACAGGTCAAGCGCTCTTGTCCTTCTGAGCGGCGGTAGCACCCTCGCCACCCCAGCCGAACCAGCTGCCGCTCTTCCTGTGACCAGCCGGGCGCGTCGCAGCGCCATACTCGCCCACTTCCTCCTTGCGGATCTCCTCAAACGACGAGCTTGCACTGAGGAGCGACGCCTCGTTCGCGACGCGTTGAGCGACAGGGTCTGGACGTCCGGCAGGCGAAGCAGGCGAGAGCGCGGCAGGGTGAGACCAGGACGAGGCGGACGAGGAGGACGACGGGCGAGGGTGGTAGTCGCTGCCGTTCTCGTCGCTGCTGTTGCCGCTGAGCGACGCGAGTTCTGCTTCAAGTTCTTCGCGGCGGGTCCTCGGCGCACGACGACGCTGTTCTCCGCCTGAACCAGCCGCACGCGTCCCGCTTGCTGCTCCGACCTCGTCGACAAAGCCCTGCGCTTCGGCACCGCGGTCCTTCGCCTCCCTCGCCCGAGCGCCAGGTGCGTTCTGTCCAAGCGGACGAAGGATAGCTGTGCCCGCCGCAATCGCAGCAGGTCCATAG
>NW_015622962.1:360400-445876 GCF_000320785.1 Rhodotorula toruloides NP11
TCTTGTTCGGCAAGGAAGGAGCCGAGGACGGCGGCGCGGAGTTTGCGGAGAGCGAGCTGGAGGTAGTTGAGGCCCATGCGGGTGGCGGAAGAGCGGGCGTCGGAGAGGGCGGCGTCGATGTCGGCTTCGTGGGCGGTCAGGAAGGGCGAGAGGTAGTTGATGTAGATGTAGCTGGCACCCTGTGTGATGGCGAGTCTGGTGTCAGTACAAGTCGGACTCGCCCTAGCATGCGACAGCTCGTTCGAATCGCCATGTGCGTCAAAGATGGCCGGAAGACTGACCTGGACTTGAGGGAGCACGAGCCAGAGGATCGCGAGCGTCTTGACCTCGTGATAGAACGGGAACCTGGAAACAAAACCATCGTGAGCTGCCCCTTCTTCGCCTCACAACGTGGAGGCACTGCTCAAGCAGTACCTAGCACGCAGATGCGTGAAAGCCAAACGAGCGACTCACCATCTCACGCTCCACTCAGCCCAGTCCTCCCACACCCACACGCCCGCCATGACGCACCAAAACATGAGCCACCTCTCCATCTGCTCGTGTTGTTCCTGCTGCGACCGGCCGACGGATTGCGGAGGGCGGAGGGCCTTGTACGATGCGAAGAGGGGATAGAGGATTGAGGAGGTGGTGCTGCGACGGTGAGCGGGAACCGTCAGCGACAATGGGGCAAGAACTTGAATGCTGGTGTCAGCGAGCAGGTCCAGTCGCCCTCTGACCCCGACACAACTTCCGTCCCCTCGTCGCCTGGACTACAAGCGGACATCACTCCGTCGAAAGAGGACGATCACGCACCAGACGACCTTGCACAGGTAGTAGAACATCTTGCCAGCGTTCCAGCGAATCTGCGCTACCTGGGAAGCGGTGTGTCGTGCGGTGTGTCGCGCGAGGTGGAGACGAACTGATGAAGCGGGGGGTGGGTCTCGTGAGGGCGCGCCGGCTGCGTGGCGCTAGAGCGCGGTGTGCAAGCCAAGCTGGTGGTCTCTGCGAGTGTGCAAAGCAAGTCCAGCGACGGACGAGGCGAGTGAAGAAGAGCAAGAGCGTCGCAACCCTGCCGAGGTCTCCCAGGACTCCTCTGAACGGGGGTCACCTGGCAAACTCGAACGGTGCTCTCTCTGCTCTGCTGGTCTCGGTTTCTGAAGCAACAATAAAGCGCAACAGCGGTCGAGCAAGCGGGGCAGTGCGAGACGCGAGTGAGGGAAGGGCGAGTCGCTCATCTTGCAAGAAATTGCTGTCGGCTCGATGGCTGACCCGTGCAAAGTGCCTCTCAGGAGGCTGTGCCTCACCCTCGGTTCATCCTGCGGATGGCAGGCGAAGGGCGTCAGCAAGAGCGGCGACAGAGAGAGGGAAAGCGGCGGGCGAACGCACATGTTCCCCTCGCCCTTGCGATGCTGATCCGTATAGTCGTCCCACTCCCTCTTCTTCCTCAAGCCCGCCTCCTCGCGCGCATAGCCCGCAGCCGTATCGTCCTCGCCCTCCTCCGCCGCCTCGTCCTTCCTCGCCTGCTCAACTTCGTCGCTCGTCTTCGGCCCCCCGCCCTGCAAGACGTTCCCTCGCTCTTGCTCTTGCTCGAGGAACTCGTCGATCGTCATCGTTGGCAAGCGGTGCGAGGGGCGGAAGATCTCCGACTGGAGGCGCAGGCGAGTCGAGAGGGCGTCTGTGGATGAAGTCGAGGGGAGGATGGTGAACGGTCGCAGAACTTTGCCATCAGGCGACAGCACCGGTCCCGCGTCCTTCTCCGGCAGCCGATCAAGCCTCCACCGGCTCTCCTCCTCATCCTTCTCCTTCTCGCCCGTATGCGCAATCCGCTTGTCGCCATTCAGTCCCGCCGCCGTCCCCGGTCCCTGGCTCGGGATCTCACTCATCTTCATCCCATGGTCGACGATCTCGATCTCTTGCTCGATACTGCCCAGCTCGGCGTGCGAGCGGATATAGTGCAGTGTGAGGAGGTTGAGGAGTAGGGGTCGCGCGACGGATTCGGTTGCGTCTTCGTCGTCTGATGAGGAGGGGTAGTCGTCGAGTTCTTCAGTCGGTGCGGGGGCTGAGGAAGACGAAGAGGAGGAGCTGGACGAGACGCGAAGGGCAGAACCGCGAGTTCGGCGTTTCCGTCGGCGCGTGCGGAGTTCCTGCGGGCATAACAGACGTCGACATCGTCTCGGAAAGCCATAGCGACAATGTGCGCACCTCGAGCGTGGTCTTGATCTCCTTCTCCATCTTGAACTGGGCAATCTTGCCAGCCCTCCTCCTCGACGGATCCATCTCCGCCGCCCCCGGGCCCCTCAACACGCCCCTCCTCTCTTCTCCGACAACCTCGTACTTCTCAACGTCCTCCACAAACGCCCTCAAGTACCCTTTCGCCCTGTTCAGCCATTCGAGCCGCTCGACGCCGCCTTTCGTCCGCACGAGGAGAGCGAGTTGGCCTTGCAAGGCGGGAACGAGGACACAGCGCAGATTGCGGGTCGAGATGTCGTCGACTGTTTCGTTGGGCGAGAGGATCCCGAGGTGAGAGATGAGGGATGCGCAGAGTGTCAGGTCCGAGAGGGTCTGGGTGATGAGGGTCTGCGCAACGAGCGAGTTTGGCGGTCAGCTCGATCGATAGAGACAGTCTCTTACAAGCTCTTGAGCTGTACGCACCTGCACTGCGTGGTCGTTGGGCGCGGGAGCGTTGGCGCACTTGTCTGCGTTGCGGAGAGAGCGCGAGAGGAGCTGCCCGAGCGAGAGTTCGTCCGAGCCCTGCATAGCTGTAATCCTAGCGGTCTGAGTCCCACCCAGCCCAACAGAGCGTTGTGAGCGATGTCGACCTGATGAACCCGTTGCCTCCCCGCCATCCCGCTTCTCGACCACACCGCTCACCGCTCGACGGCCAGCTGACAGGATGAGCAACGAGCCAGAGACCGCAGTCGACGCATCCGACAACGAGCCGGTCGCCGAATCGACCCCCGTCGACGCCGCCGCGCCCGCTCACGAGGGAGACGCTGGAGCTCCGGAGACGGTGGCTGAGGAGGCGCAGGACGCTGGGGGGGCGCAGCAGGAGAACAAGGAGGAGGACAGTGCACCTGCCGCGACGACAGAGACGCCCGCACCCGCTGCTGCTGTCGCTACGACCCCCGCTGCTCCGGCGACGACGAGTGCTGCTCCCGCGACGAGCGAGTTTGCCCATGCGGCGCTCAAGAAGTGCGTGCAGCTCTCTGATCACGGTGGTACATGATGCTGACGTTCTTTGACGCAGGTTCAAGCTCGTCTTCCTCGGCGAACAGAGTGTCGGCAAAACCTCGCTCATCACCCGCTTCATGTGCGTCCAGCCGGCTCTGCTCTCCCTGGTGCCGTACTGACGCTCGCAATGTGCAGGTACGACACTTTTGACAACACCTACCAAGCGACTATCGGTTCGTCTCGCTCTTCCTCATTACTCCCCCACTTGCAGGTGCTGACCTCGTCCCTCTCGCTCTCCAGGCATCGACTTCCTCTCCAAGACCATGTACCTCGAAGACCGTACCGTTCGACTTCAGCTGTGGGACACGGCGGGACAGGAGCGCTTCCGGAGCTTGATTCCCAGCTACATTCGCGATTCGAGCGTGGCGGTCGTCGTCTACGACATCACGAGTGCGTTGGCGATCTCGCTTCCGTCTGTGGCGTCCGCCTGTGCAGTCTGTGCAGGTTGAGCCTTAGTTGACTGGGACCGTGGTCGCTGACTAGCTCATCCTCTCGCCCGCAGACCGCACGTCGTTCATGAACACGAGCAAGTGGGTTGACGACGTCCGCTCCGAGCGAGGCAACGACGTCATCATTGTCCTGGTCGGTAACAAGACCGACTTGAACGACAAGCGGTCCGTCCCTTCCTCCCCGCTCTCCCTTCTCCCGCTGACCCGGCTGAACGCAACAGGCAAGTGACGACGGACGAGGCTGAGCAGAAGGCCAAGGAGCTCAACGTCATGTTCATCGAGACGTCGGCAAAGGCGGGTCACAATGTCAAGACGCTGTTCCGCAAGATTGCGCAGGCGCTGCCCGGGATGGAGAGGGAGGGTGAGGGTCAGGGCGGGGCGAACCAAAGTGCGTTCGGCTTCCTTCTTCTGCGGTGAGAATGACTGCTGATGGGCTCGTTGCGCGCAGTGATCGACGTCTCGGTCACCCCGACAAACACGACCGGCAACGAAGGCGGCTGCTCGTGCTGAGCGCGCTTCCCTCTACCCAGTTCCGTTACAGCCTCGCCTATTCCCACTTTGCAGTTGTGTCGTCGCATCGTCCCCTTGTACCTCGCTAGAAGTCGCCCCTTTGCCTTTTCCTTCTCCCCTCGGCGGTGCTCTCGTGCCTCTCGTCCCCGGTCCTATCTAATCCCGCGCCGTATGTCGTCTGCTCGCTGTTCCTACGGAATCCAATTCCCGTGTCACACTCCCAGTCACTCGGCGTACCGTCTCACATCGCAATTCTATCCTGGGCGAGCCAAACTCTACACGCGAATCCCCTCATCCCACCTCAACGCCCTCGCCCACTCCCTCACCCGTCCAACCAACTCCCTCCTCTCGCCCTCTACCGCTCTCGCGCCCCTCTCCTCCAGCGCACGGATATCCGCGAGGAAAGAAGCGAGTAGCTGGGTGTCGTGCGAGGGGAAGGAGGGGGTGGAGGTGTGCGAGCGGAGACGCGAGAGGGAGAGGAGGAGGTGGCCTTGGGTTTGGGCGGCGGAGGTGGAGTCGGAGGCGGAGGAGGAGGAAGAGCGAGAGGAGAGGAGGATGTCGAGTTGCCTGTTGGAAGCGACCGTTAGAAACACTCTCCCAATCGAAAAGCTCACATGCAGTCCCGTAAGACATCCGCGAGCAGGAAATGGGAGAGCTCTGACGCACCTGACCACCAACCAACACCTCTTCTTCTCCTCCCTCCTCTTCTTCCCACTGCCCCTATCGCGCCTAACCAACCCCCTAAGCCACCTGCCCACCAGCGCAAGCACAAGCATACTCGGAGCGACACCGACAAACGCAAACGTCAACTGTTGGGACTTGAGCATCTTTTCGATGCCCGAGGTGGCCAGCGCGACGTCGACTTTGACTTTTTGGACTTGGATCAGGAGGGTGCGGATTAGAGAGCCACGGAGGGTGGATTTGATGGGTGACTGTGTGCGAAGGGAGGTGCGCGTTAGCTCGTCAGTCCCAAGAAGCAGACGAGCGAGAGCGATTCGAATCGCGCACCTTGATGTCCTCCTCCCACACCTTCAATACCTCGGTCAAATCGCCCACCCTAACTTTCCTCGCCAACTCGTCCGTCTCCCTCCCACTCAACCCCCACTCATCCCTCGCGAAATCCACGACCATCCTCTCCAAGCTCTCCAAATCGCTCCTCAGACTCTCGCGGCCCATAAGGGCAACTTCGTCTGCTGATCCGCCGCGAAGGGTATCGAGGATCTTCCGGACTGGCTCGAGGACCCAGTCGAAGAGGAAGCCTTTGATGGTCGAGGCTGCGTCGAGGGCGTATTGGTGCAGCGTGAGACGGTGGTTGTAGACTGCCCTCGCGACGAGGGATGAGAGGAGAGGGATGGAGAGGAGGTAAGGCCAGGAGCGGGTCCAGAAGCCTGGCGGAGAGAGGAGGAGGGACGTCTGGCCGAAAGCGCGCGAGTGGGCGGGCAGAGTCTGGTTCAGGAGGTACGAGAGCGAGTGGGCGAGGTCGGCTGGTGTTGCCGGCGGACTCGGCGTCGAGGACATCCGTGGTGCGGCAGAGGAGGGCGTAAGGACTGAGTCGAGGTGGATCAACGTCTGCCACGTCGCCTGCCTCACATCCTCCAAGCCCAACTCGACTTGTCCCTCCTTCGCTCCTTGCCTCGAAACAGAGAAGAGCTGCGCAAGCCCCGGCTTCTTCCTCAACTCCCTCTTGACGCCCCTCTTTCCCCTGCCCTCCTCGAGCAGCTCGCCCACCTCACTCTCCTGCGCGCGGAGCGTCAACTCTCCAATCCGTCTCGCCAATTCGTCCCTCTCGTCGCGGATCTTGGTGCGGTAGGTCGCGACTTCGTCACGCGTCAAGGAGAGGGGGGAGAGCGTGAGGAAGAGGAGTGAGCGGGCTGTCTTCCGGCCTAACTTCGTGGCGCGAGAGAAAGACAGTGCGTTGGATGAGGATTGAGGGGTGGTGAAGGAGGGAGAGGGAGAAGTAGGTTCGGGATCGAGTTCTGCGCGCGAGAGGTCCTCGAGCGAAGGGAGGCCGCTTGATCCGCCCGTGAGGTGCGGGAATACAGAGGTGAGGAAGAGCGAGGGCGGGAGCGCACGGCGCCAGGTTGTCAGGTGGAGGAGGGAGGGAGGGGAGGATTCGGTTGTGCGGAGCGTGCCGGACATGAGTTGGCGGAGGCGGGTGAGGGTGACGTTGGCGAGCGAGAAGGCGCGGACGGGGGTGGCTGCGGGACGTTGAAGCTTCGTCAGCTCGTCCTCTGAGCTGAGAAAGAAAGAGAGAGTCGCACACTGCACGAGGTAGAGCGCCGTATTCCACGCCTCGCTCTCGACCGCCGCCCAATACTCGTCATGCCGCTCGAGCTCGTTCGCCTCGTCCATCAGCACCCTCAGCACCACTCCATACGTCGCGATCGTCAACTGTGCGAGCGTGACGAGCTCGACCGTCTCGATTTGCGGCGAGAGAGGGGTGGACGCCTGGCCTTGGAAGGGCGGGAAAGCCGCGTCGACGAGGTGGGCGAGATGGGATGGTTTCAAGTGCGCTGGCGAGTGAGACTTGCGCCCAGAGAGGGAGGACGAGGCGGATGCAGTGGATGCAGCCCCACTTTGCGACGAGGAGGAAGAGGAGGGCCGCAGTTTGGCGAGGATGGCCCGCATCTCCTGTTCCCTCGCGTCGACTGCATCTTCGTGAGACTGTGTGGCCTGCGCTGCGAGGTTGGTCGAAGAGGACGAGGGCGAGGGATGGACGAAGGAGGGTGCGATGTGCGAGAGTGCGCCGGCGAGGTGAGCGGTGAAGTCTGCCGCGTAGGACGACATTGCCGTGTGCCGTGCGAGTCCCAGTGAGCCCTTTCTAGCCAGTCAATACACGAGCAAGCTGTGTTCGAGGTTAATGGCTCCTCGAGAGAAGTGACGGCGACGAGGGTTGGCAGTGGACGAGTGGGTGTGCTGCTGTCGTAGAATGGCTGGAGCGTACGAGCTGCACTGCTTGCCAGGCTCACACACACACGACCTCGCATCGCTCGACCCTCACTCGCTCGGTGCGCTCCCTCTCCTCCTCCTCGTCCTCGTCCTCATCTCGCAGGACTCACCCTCTCGCTCCGCAACAGTCGCAGCATCGTATCTCCAGCTGTTGTGTCCAGGAGAATGGACTCTCGTGCACTGCTCAGACCCTGGTCTCTCGCCCTCGGGTCAGCCGCTCACTCTCCCTCCGGACCTCGGAGAACGACTGACCCCCCTCGGACTCGTCCACAGGCTCACTGCACTTCCTCAAGCGCGGACCAGACACCTTTGCAGGATCAGCCATCCTCGCGCACTTGCTACAGCAGAATGAGCAGGGCAGTGGGGCCACGAACGGCGACGCAAAGGCGTTCCAGACGTTGCTCGACACGACCGTCCTCCCGCTCGTCCTGCACTCGCTCTACTCGGTGCGTTCAGTTCTCCTATGCGTCAAAGCCAGCCGGACTGACCCCGCGGCCATTTGCGCCCCGCAGCTGCCGCAAAACTGGCTCTTCATCCGCTCCCTCCTCGTCCCTTCCCTCCCCTGGCCTACCGCCTTCTACCGCCCGAACGCCCTCCGCGCCTCAGCTCGCACCCAAGTCGACGCCCTCCACCCAGACTGGTGGGGACTCGGCGGGGAGGCAGAGAAAGAGGCCGAGGACGAGAGGAGGAGGAAGAAGGCGTTGCTTGAGACGGGCTTGGAGGGGATTAGGGAACGCAAGGAGGAGGAGAGGAGGGAGGGGAAGGAGAGGATGAAGAAGACGTTTGGCGAGGGGAAGGTGCGTCGTGCGGATGTGTCTGCGTTTCGGCTGTGCGGGAATAACGGAAATCGCACGCGCTCGCAGATCGTCTCGGCCGCACGACAGGTATTCACGGCGCTCGAGTCGACGCTGGCTGCGTCCTCGACGCCGTTCTTCTTCTCGTCGCCCTCGTGAGTTCACAGTCTTCCCTTCCAAATCTACCCCGTCTAACCCTCGTTCTTCCGCAGCCCTTCGCCTCTCGACGCCCACCTCTCCTCGCTCCTCTCTCTCGTGCTCTACCTCCCCCTCCCAACGCCCATCCTCGCAGACCTAATCAACGCCTCCTTCCCCCGCCTCTGGACGCACACCGCCCTCCTCCGCCGCACACTCTGGTCCTCCGACTCGCTTCCCCTTCCCCCAACTCGTTCACCCACCTCTTCCTCACTCACTTCCTCCCTCTCAGGCGCACTAAAAGCGCTCTTCCCCCTCCCCTTGCCCTTCTCGCCCCGCCTCACCCGCTCCGGCAAACCCCTTTCCTCCACCCCTCCACTCTCCAAATCCGACCTCGCATTCCGCCGAAAACGCTATACGTTCTTCGCTGTCTGTGCGGTGGGTGTCGTTGGATGGGCGGTCGGGACGGGACAGATGCCGCTTCCTTGGGTAGGGAGGTTGGGACGCGTTTTGGGATTGGGAGGAGGGAGGGGAGGGTGGGTTAGGTTTAGGGCTGGAGTGGAGGGGGAGGAAGAGGAGGGGGAGTGGGAGGAGGAAGAGGACGAGGATGAAGAGGAGGAAGACGAGTTTGACGACGACGAGGATTGAGGCGGCTTGTCCTCAAAGCGTCGTTCTAACCCCTCGTGAACCGCATCCCGGCTCGTATAACCTGCATCGTTCTCTTGCAAGGCAACACTCGTTCGCATCAGCCTCGAGATGCCCGGACATCCCGGACTTTGAGCCAGACAAAGAGAGAGAGGAGGTCCACTTGCGAATTTCGAGTGACCGCCTTCCTTTCATCCCACATCCTTCTCCCGCTGCGCAAACCCGCGTCACTCACAGTCAGCGTGAAAGACTATTTTACGCACGTAACGTCCACGTTGCCAAGCCTTTGTGAGAGCTCCAAAGGGAGCCGCTGCTCTTTCTCTCTTCCTGCCCTCGTCTCTCGCACCGTCCGCAGCGCTTCGCAGGAGAAGCCGACGCCCGCTATGCCTCTTTTCAACCACTCTGACGCTGCGCAGCCCACCACAACGACTCACGAGAAGCCCCTTCAGTCGCACACCGGTCCCGACTCCCCCGCTGGATCTACGCATCCCATCAACAACGCTACCGGAGCTGCTGGAGCTTCGGGAGTGGATGTCGGAGACCAGAATGGAGCGGGCAGGGCGTGGATTTATCAGCGTCCGAGCGTGGGAGAGTGGTTCAAGATGTACTGGGTGGACTTGCGTGAGTTCGACGACTTGCGTCCTTCAGCTGTCCCCTGGACTCTCTCGAAGGACGGAGCTGATGTGTGTCGGAGACGCTTGCAGTGACAATGGCGGCGATTGGAGCTGTCGGATTGGGCGTTTACTTCGCTGACCCTGCGCCAACTCGCAACTTCCCCATCACGCCCTCGGTGCGTCCCTGCTTCTACCTCTGCCTGTGAGGGCTACGAGCTCATGTGGATTGCTCCGCGCAGGACGGCGAGATCGTCTATCCGGAAGTCGCCTACCCGCTCCGCAAAAAGTTCGTCCTTCCCTCCTTCATCCCCTTCTCCACTGACGTCTTGGCCTCGCAGCATCATCCCCATCTGGGCCGCTGCTATGATCGCCTTCTTCGTGCCCTTCGTCAGCTTCCTCCTCGTCCAGATCAGGGTCCGATGCTTCGAGGACTTGAACACGGCGACGTTTGGAGTGTTGTATTCGCTGATTACGGCGGCTTGCTTTCAAGGTGCGTCCGATTCCTGGTAGACTTCTCTCTCCAGTTGAAAGCGCCAACGACGGCCTGACGAGACGAGCGGACCTGACCTTCCCAAACTCCCTCTTCTTCCGTTTGCAGTCTTCATCAAGTGGCTCATCGGTACGCTCCCGACCTCCTCCTCTCCTCCCTCGCACCCGGCCTTCCTTCCCTCGGCGAACGCTCGTGACTGACCTGCGTTTCTCCCGCTCGCACAGGCGGTCTCCGCCCGCACTTCCTCGCCGTCTGCAAGCCCGTCATCCCCGCGGGCATGGTCGGTGCAGGCTTCCAGAACATCATGTTCGATCGGAGCGTGTGTACAGGAGACGCGAAGGAGATCAATGATGTGAGTCGCCTTCCTTTGCGTGACAGGCGGGAGGGCAGCGCTGCTTGAGCAGATCTACTCCGCGCTCTTGTGGTCGAACTGGTGGGCTGACCCATCTCTCCATTGCCTAGTCGCTCGAGTCGATGCCGTCCGGACACTCGACGGCGGCCTGGGCAGGCTTGCTCTTCCTTTCGCTCGTGAATCTCGCAATTATCTCCGCCTCTCCGCCCTCAAAGCATCCGCTGACCCTTGTCATTTCGCAGTACCTCAACGGCAAGCTCAAGGTCTTCTCCGACTACCGCCCTCATGTTCGCCCTCTCCGCTTTTTCTCGTCTCGACTTGCTCGCTAACCTCCCTCCGTTACTACAGTTCTGGAAGATGATCGCCTTCTTTGCGCCTCTCGTGCGCCTGCATTCAGGCCCTTGACGCATCGTGCTCAGCTGACTCGTCGCCTCTGCAGCTCGGCGCCTTCCTCATCTCCGGCTCGCTCACGATCGATGAGGTGCGTTCCCCCGCTTACCGGGGCTCTCAGCAACGTGATCTGACGCTGGTGAGAGCAATGTGCAGTTCCACCACTGGTACGACGTCCTCGTTGGAGGCTTGATCGGCAGCAGTTGCGCGCTCGCTGCGTACCGCATGTCGTGAGTCTCGGCAGCTCTCTCGCCACACCTTCTTGCTTTGATTCGTCTTGTCAGGACGACCAAGGCTCGTCCGCGACGCGCTCGCATGAGACTGACATGTTGTGCAACCCGCAGCTACGCCTCCATCCTCGACTTCCGCTTCAACCACCTTCCCCTCCCTCGCACCCCTCCCTCCTCCCCCGCCCACCACAACGCCCACTCCACCCCTCGCTTCCCCTACACCCTCGAAGCGGTCAACGGCCAAGCGCGGGACGGCGGCGTGCCGGTCTTTGCGGGTCAATGGAGGGAGGCGGGTGGGATGGGAGGAGCGGGTGTGCAGGGTGCGCCGGGAGATGCGGTCAAGGGTGCGGTTGGGAGCGGGATGGGAAGGGCGGAGAGGATGGTGTGAGGAAGAGGAGGGGACTGGCTCGGGTGGATCTGACTTCCCTGTACCTCTTCCACCGCTTTCTTTGCCTCCCACACTGAACTACACGACACCTAATGACGCCTGTATCGACATATACGGTTCGCGCGCGACCGTCGCTTTCGAAGGCGGGAGGAGAGGCGGAATTGGGAAGGCCAGTTCTCGCTTCGCTTCCTCGTCGGTGCCATCCTGCTGATGCTGCCTCCAGGAAGCTTCCGGCATTTCTCAGAGCTAGCCTTGCCTCGTCTGACCATCCCGCCTCGGCCACAGCCTTGCTCTTCCCGCTCTCCTCCCTCTGGCAACGTCCGCGTGTCTTGGACCGCCAGGCCTACTGACGAAGCGTTATTGCACCGTCTTCGTAGCTCAGTTGGTTAGAGCGTCTGACTGTTACTCTTCTCAGCCCGCCCTCGTACGGCGGCACAAAAGGACTTGTTGCAAAGTCAGCCTAATGGATCTCGCTTGCGGATTCAGTGCACTGTTTGGAAAGACATGGCACATCAGGAGGTCGACAGTTCGAACCTGTCCGAGGACGCCAATGGCTTTTTGCTGGGTAGGCGTAGTAAAGCGGGCGAGAGAGACCTGCTGGGAGAAGGGAGAGGAGCAGAATGGCATTTTGGCGCTCGCCCGGGGCAGGGGATGCGCAGGCCTTGTCGACAGACTCTCCCCGAGCAAAAGCAAGTCTGTGGCAGCCAGCAAGGGCACGGGGAGGGAAAAAGAAAATGGACTCCCTCGAACCGGGATCGAACCGGTGACCTTGGGATACACAACCGAATAGAGAACCAATTACAGTCCCACGCTCTTCCAACTGAGCTATCGAGGGCGTAAAACGCCCGAGGTGTCCTGCCTGCCGTCGGCCGGGTGTGCAACTATATCACGTTAGCGAGTTTGGCGGGTGAGCCGATGAGGAGGTGATGGGAGAAGGAGGCGGCGGACCTTGCTGGCTCTGCCAGAAAGTCTTCCGGTGCTTCTCCTCGTGTGCATACAGATGTACTTGCTGTGCTCAGAGCCCTGGCAGACCAGCACATTGCTTAAGCCTTGTTTGCCTCCGAGGCTCGGGGCAAAGGGAAAAGCCTATGCTGCGGTGTACTTGTGCTGGCTCCCCCAAAGTTTTGAGGGTTCCTGACAATGCGTACTTGCGCAACTGGGGCGGAAGGCATCCACAAGCAAAGCATCGGCAGCGGATCAAAACTGAGGAGGTGGAAGGACTGGCCAGATTGCCTGCAGTCAGCAGCGCTGCAGTGTATGTGCAACTACCAAGCTCTCAACATCACAGAGCAGGCTGAAGTCACAGTGAAAGCCGCCTAGCGGGGAGGAGAGGGGCTGTTTGCACGCTTAGGAAGGTCAACCAAAGGGATGGGTCTCCTTGCTCAAGGCGGTATGCGCAGCCTGTGAAGCCTTGAGCACAGGTCTGACAGAAGGACGTTCTGATTGTCCTGAGACTGCCTCAAGCTGACAGTCCGCACAGGCAGGGTGAGGCAACCTGTCAACCTCTGCCTGTTTGCCAACTCTTCTGACTTGCAGTCTACCTTTGGGCGGAGTCACTGCGCCACACCTGTACTGGCGATACAAGCCACGAAGGCTGCCAGCTTAGCAGCTCGCCAGCGGACTCTGCGCGGACATTTCACCCTCACACCTTTCACTCTTCCTCCAACTTGGCCCCTTGGGCACTCTTTTGATGGCTGAGTAGCTAGACAGTGCAAAAAGCAGTCAGAGTAGGCTTGCAAGCTCTACAGAGCACCTCAGGCGCGAACTCGTAGTCTCCCCTTTCGTCCCCTTGCCTCGCTCTCCTCCGCCGTTTGCCCGCCAAACGGCTCAACGTGATATGACTGCACGCGCGGCCGCGGCTGGCAGGACACCTCGGGCGTTTTACGCCCTCGATAGCTCAGTTGGAAGAGCGTGGGACTGTAATTGGTTCTCTACTCGGTTGTGTATCCCAAGGTCCCCGGTTCGATCCCGGTTCGAGGGAGTCCATTTTCTTTTTCCCTCCCCGTGCCCTTGCTGGCTGCCACAGACTTGCTTTTGCTCGGGGAGAGTCTGTCGACAAGGCCTGCGCATCCCCTGCCCCGGGCGAGCGCCAAAATGCCATCCTGCTCCTCCTCCCCCTTCTCTACCGACTCTCTCACCCGCTTCACTGGAAGCCTACCCAGCAAAAAGCTACTGGCGTCCTCGGACAGGTTCGAACTGTCGACCTCCTGATGTGCCACATGTCGTGGAGCACAACCTCCCCACTAAGGAAGAGATAGGCTGACTTTTTGTTATCCCAGAGAGTAACAGTCAGACGCTCTAACCAACTGAGCTACGAAGACTTGTATTGGACGAGCCGGCTCAGATTTGCGTCCATATACTGCTTGCGTACCTGAGCACGGTATGCGACTTGGCGAGACGAGGGAGTTGCGCAAACCTCGAGCCTTCATCCCTCTCTCCCTCTGCTCTAGCTACAGAGTGCAGTGCTTCATGCTTCCCCTACTGCACAGCAAGGCAGGCAGAAGCGTCCGCTAGAGCAGAAAGCTGTCGTCGAAACTTAGCATCTCGCTCGCATCCTCATTCACGCGCTGCCAGCCAACTCGTGATGGACGCGATATCATTACTCGAGAGCTGTCTAGTACAATCCTCCCTCAACGCGTCAGGCCAGCACCCAAACACCCGCCACAGCCGCAACGACCGCCAACCCCCCTCGCGTGCCCACCCTCCCTGCCGCACTACTCGGCCTCGCGCTCTGACTCGCAGCTCCCACACTCCCACTTGCCGTGACGGTGACGATCGAGATGTTCGAATTGGCGGAGGTCGAGGGGAGGAGGGTGGACGTGACTAGGATGCCCGAGGAGGCGGTTTCGATGACAGTCGCAGTGATGGGGTCGTGGGTGCTTGTTGAGGACGACGCTGAAGAGGAGCTGGAGGTGGTGGTGGATGAAGCTGGAGACGAGGAGAACGAGGAAGAAGCGAGTGAGGGAGAGGAGGAGGGGGGAGGAGCGGGGGAGGCAGAGGACGAGGATGAAGGAACGCGTGAGCTCGCTGTCGTCGCAGAGGCTGGTCGAGTCGCGGTAGTGGGCGCTCGAGACGCAGAGCGGGAGGAGGAAGAGAGAGAGGGAGAAGCCGTACGAGTAGCGCTCGGAGTCGGGCTCGCAGACGAGACGGGCGGATTTGTCGCTGTCGCGTCCTGGCCGCTTCCGTTCCCGACTGCTCCGCCTGAACCGTTGCTAGAGGAGGGCGACGAGGGAGATGAGGCGGCGCCGAAGCCGTCGATCTCGAATGGCCCGACTTGGGTGTAGACGTCTGTCGGGTTAGCAGAGTTGACGATTGCGAGGATCTGCGGCTTACAATTGGTCAGCTTTTGCAGAACGTCTAAAAGCAGCGAAACACACGCACGTATTGCCTCGAGTTGCTCCGCAGTGCTGTACCGCTCGGGAACGTCAAGCTCTCGCTCGTCAGGTCAACGTTCTGAGCGATCGTAAGCGAATTCGAGTTCCTGCAAGCGAAACTCTGTATTAGCCGCACCACTCCTCATGCGTTCGAGTGCGCTCGCACGCACTTGGGGTTCGTCCCCGACCCTCCCACCGCCGACAAGACGATGTCGCCCCTCGGTGCTCCACCAGGCTGGTAGTGCCATGTGATGGGCTGCCCCGCCGCATCGGCCCACACTGTCGAGGTTGTCGGGTTGGTGAAGTAGGTTGCCGAGGCGAGCGAGGGGAGGAGGAAGAGGACGGAGGAGAGGGCGGAGAGGCGCATGGTGGGCGAGAGCGTGTCGGAGGAGGTCGTGTGTTGCTGAGTGAGGAGCGAGAGTCTAGCTCTGCAGTGGAAGAGCTAGCGCAGGTGAAGAGCAGGAAGACAAGCCTTGTCGCGAGCAGGCGGGAGGGAGAGCACAGATCAGACGGAGACCGAGGAAGCGCGCGCCGTCCTGCCTTTGCGCCTGTTCTTGACGAGTCTCCAGTGCCAGTCCACTAGCGCAGGTGCGGTCTTCGCGCTAGATCTCTGTTGGGAGAGAAGGCTGGCTGTGTGACGAGGAGATGGCTGGAGAGCGTGTCGCGCGGGATGGGGCGGGTTGTCGAGCAGGTTGGCGGTGTCGCGCGACTCCCAGCAGCACTTCCGTGTCCAACAGCAGCAATCCCAGTCATAGCGAGTGTTCTGTGCGAGAACAAGCCTCGAGAGCGAGCGACGAGGTGGGGGAAGGGTTGGAGTGGTCGACTACGGGCTCGTTGCTGGGCGTGAGCGTGCTCGGCGATGGCAGCAGGCTACGATCGACTGGACCAGCATCCGCCAGTCGTCGACCAGCCCGCACGCCCACCTGTCGCACCCTTCTCGTCCTCCTCCTCGGCAGGACTCCCTTTCCCCGTCACAACGCCCGATGCTGCGTCTCCGAACGGCTTGGTAGACCCGTTCGCATACCCGCCAGCTGGCGCTCGGAAGTCGAAGCTCGGCGCGGCGAAATGGAAGGGCAAGGGCCGGGCGAACGACTCGCCCTCTCCTGACGGGTCCTCCGACCAAGCAGTAGACGATGCAGAGCCGCGAAAGAAGCTGGTGTTCTGCGTGCGGTTCACGGACGGGCAGACGGAGGACTTGGTGGACCTTTGGGTTGGCGAGAAGGAGACGGTTCGCGAGGTGAAACGACGGGTGCGTCAGGTTCTCTTTGGTTTATTGCCTACGAGACCCGCTGATTCAGCGTCACATGCACAGATTCGGCTCCTGCGACCCGATACTCTGACGGAAAACGGCAAACCCCGCCGCCTGCGTCTGATCCAGCTGGGCCGCCTGCTCCCAGACGGCGTCTTCCTCCTCCCCTACACGCTACAACTCGTTTCCCGGCGGGCAAAAGCTGTCTCGCCGAATTCTGCGGCCGACGTCGGCGTCAAGGAGGGATTGCAGGCTGTTGGAAGGGGGATCGGGAAGGTTGTGAGAGGCACGATGGGCGAGCGAGCGGGAGAGGATGAGATGAGTCTGTTGGAGAAGGGGAAGGGGCGCGAGGACGAGCGAGGTACAGGAGAGGACGAGGTGGAGGAAGAGCAGATCTGGTTGCATTGTTCGGTGGGCGAGCCGATCGAGGACGAGGAACCAACGGAGGAGAAGGACCAGGTGCGTTGCGCCTTGTCATCTGTCGGCCGCGAGGGCTGACACTCGTTGTCACAGACTGCGCAAATCACCCCACTGCAAGGCTTCGACCGACTACGCGACGCTGGCTTCTCCGAGCAGGACATCGAGAACCTCCGCGCCGAGTTCCGCGACTCCCGCCAGACTGAAGCGGGTGCGTCTTCCACGCCTTCGCTTCTTTGTCAGACTGCTCACCCTCCCTCGTGTGCAGACGACGAGGAGCACCAGCGCGCGCTCGAGGAGCAATGGATGAGCGGGATGACCGGCCAGGAAGAAGCTGTCGCTGGCGACTCAGGTGCGCCGTGTCCCTGCTCTTTCTGAAACTCTCGACTCACATCTCCATGGCAGCCGGCACAGGGCACTATTACTCGCTTCTCAAGGGCGTCTGCATCGGCTTCTTCGTCCCCTTCTTGCCGCTCTTCTTCTTCCGAACCCAGATCTTTACGCGACGAATGCAGATCGCCGTTATCTTGGGTATCGTCGTCAACCTCGTGCGGCACGTCCCTCTTCTCCGCTCAGATCGCATGCTGACGCCTTGCTCGTCGACAGGGCTTTGGAATCCTCCGCCTGCTGGGCTAGCACTCGCATCGCAGTTCTCGCCGTCACCGCAGTGACATGCTTGTTTGTAACGACTCATGCATTTGCAGATCGATAGACACTCTCGTTGAATAGTGCACGTTGTTCCCCGTCAAGGCGTCTCGATAGTCTCGCCGCGAACCTCGTAGCGCTTACCGCTGTGAGTAAGGAGAAAGCGTGAGTGCTGGATGCGCGCATGGCGGAAGGAAGGAAGGAACGCACCGGATGCCCCATACGCCCCAGTTGGTCTTGACGGCTACCCTCGGGTCGAACTCTGCAATCTCCCACTTTTCGCTCCCAAACACGTTCTCGCCGGGCGTCAACAGCCAGTCAAACTCGCCCCTGATACCCTCGACCTTGTCCAACGCGACGACATCGCGCTCGATATCTGCGGGGCTGAACCCCGTGCAGAACAGCGCGCACTTGGTCTCGAGAATCGAGAGGACGGCCGAGTGCCAGTTTGTCTCGAGCTGCGTCTTGAGCGGGTCGTGTTCGTCTGGGAAACCGAAGCCGGGCGAGAAGGCGAAGAAGACGTCCTGGTACGGGTCGAAAGGGCCGAGGACGTCGTGCACGTCCGAGTAGCCGCATCGCAGACTTGTGATGGTCAACTTGCCGTCGTGCTCGATCCGCGTGTGCGAGGGAACGCCATAGACGCCCTTTTGTGCGTCGTCCTCGCTCGATTTGGAGGAAGAGGGAGGGATGTAGGATTCGGGGCCGATGAAGACGATGTGGAGCGGGACGGCGGGGAAGAGGTGCGAGATTTGCGCGAGGACGCGTGCGGGAAGGGAGGATTCGGCACGGGCTCCGAGGATGAAGATGCGGAGAGGAGAGGGAGGGAGACCAGCTGCTGCTGCGTCGCTCTTGGCGACGGGGTGGAGGGTGCGGCGGAGGGCTGAGGCAGCGAGGATTCACGCCAAAGTCAGTATCGCCTCACTCGACGATAAGGACTCTGGAGACCGCGCGACGCACCGAGAAGAGACCGCAATCCTTCGGGCAAGAGCCGCTGATTCCGGATCGTGTACGGCGAGTTCTCGTGAAGGACGGAGCCGATTGTGATGGGGTAGGTCAGGAGTTTCGAGACGTGTCGTCGTGCGCGTTCGGTGTCGATGGAAGGGAACCCTCGGGTGTACAGGAAGACATCCCAGTTGCCCATCGAGACGGCCTGCTCATACTCTTGCTCGCCTGTGGACGCGAGGTCAGCATCCGCCCGCCTTTCCAGGTCGAGACCGCACGCACCTGGCAGCCGGAACTCTGTCATCTCTCGCCCGCTCCGCAAGTCGTGCTCGTCCTCGTTGGCCTCCCTCAATCGCGGCCAGTACCGCCCGTGGTTCTCGTCCTCCTGCCACCGCTCCTCGCTCGCGTGGGTCGGGAATCCACAGTTGGGGCACTCGTACGCAACGTGGACCTTTTCGCCGTACTTGTC
The DNA here is from genome assembly GCF_000320785.1 of Rhodotorula toruloides NP11. Classification (NCBI taxonomy): domain Eukaryota; kingdom Fungi; phylum Basidiomycota; class Microbotryomycetes; order Sporidiobolales; family Sporidiobolaceae; genus Rhodotorula; species Rhodotorula toruloides. Next base: position 378,653 of record NW_015622962.1, read on the forward strand.
GAGCGAGACGGGGCAGTAAGCGAGCTGCTTGATGCGCTCGCCCTTTGCGCGCATCTCTGGGAACGGCGACTGCGAGAGCGGGTGGAAGAGGTTGTCCTGCGTCAAGACGGGTTTCGGCACGTCCTGGAACTTGTCCTTCTTGCCCCATCCGAAGAGCGTGCGCCTGTTCGATGGTTGCGCGACTCGGGGAGATGGAGAGGCGAGGCGGGCGAGGCGCTGCGACGAGTGTGCGAGGCGGGACTGCATCATGTGCAGTTCGTGAGCTCCGGCAGTCGCTCAGCAGTCTGTTCAGCGCAGCGAGGCGAGTGGCAGCTCTCCAACCCTCCTCATCGCTTCTCTCGCTCCTCGACCATCTCGATTTGTGCTGACACTGCTCGCTGGGCTGGATTGGACCGCTTAAACGAAGGCTGGCTGTCATCAGACCGCGACTGCCGACTCGCCTCGCCCGGGCCATGCTGTACGCAGCCTCTCTCGCCGCCCTCGTCTGCGTCCTCACGCTCCCCACCCCGTCCCGAGCGTGGTTCCCTGGCGTCAAGAAGCGGTACACGGACGAGAAGCTCATCGACGCAGGATCGCTCGGCCTGCCAAAGACCGGACTCGTCGCGGCGTGGGCAGACTGGAACGCCGACCAGCTCCTCGACCTCTTCCTCGTCTCGGCAGACCAGCGCACCGTCTCGGTTCACACGTGGGACCGCAAGGCGTACGAGTGGAAGGAGGCGGTCGAGGCGCGGATACGGACAAAGAGCGACTTTATCATCACGAACGTCGTCCCGGGAGACTTCGACTACGATGGAAAGGTCGACGTCTTGCTCATGGGCGGGAAGAACCCGGGCGGATGGTGGGGAGCAGACGAAACGACAGAGATGCAGGTGTACCTGCAACGGGGCGACGGCAGCTGGTGTGAGTCCTGCCTTCATCTCGCTTCCGTTCAGGCCGTTGAGCTGTGCGAGGCGCGTGCAGCCGAATCCTACCCTGTCGACTCGTCCGCACTCGCGCAAGCGATGCCGATCGACGCGACTGGCGACATGCGGACAGACCTGCTCGGCATGTCAGCGGGCTCGAAGCCTCAATTGCAACTCTGGAACAACACCTGGGCCGCTTCGAACGCGACGAATGTCTTCAGCGTGTGAGTAGCGCTCGAGTGCTCGTCTCCAAGGTCTGACTGACGCTTTGGGTCGCAGAACGGACGCACCTTTCGACCTTTCGACCGCGCCGACGGGAAAATTCGACTGCAAGTTCCCCTCACCTCACTTCAATGCCTTTATCGACCTCGACGGCGACTGCCTCGCCGACATCTTCCTGACCTGCCAAGATGGCGAGTCGGAAGACGACTTGAGCTACCAGATCTGGCTGAATAGCAAGGATGGGCAGTTCAGGTACGCAAGAGGGGGCAAGTTGCCCGAGGCGACGAAGAGCGTCGGGTTTGCGGACATGGGTGCGCCCCGCTTTCTACCCGTCTTCTCTCACAGCTAACAGCTCGCGGCGCCGCACAGATCGAGACGGCACGATCGACATGGTCACCACGTCCTGCCCTTCCGCCGACGACTGCACCCTCTCGATCGCCTACAACGACCAGATGCCGCTCTGCGAGTCGTACATATCGGCTGATGCCAAGTGCCGGGACCTCGAGAGTCTCTGCGTCGCCGACCCAGACTTCTCCTTCGACCTTTCGCCCTCCAGCTCGAACCCCTCCTTCACCCAAATACCCATCTCTTCCCTCCTCCCCTCCCACACGCTCGTCACCTCCTCGACCGCATTCCGCGGCTCCTTCCCAACCCCGCCACAGATCGGAGACTTCAACATCGACGGTTACCCCGACCTCCTCATCCTGGCGAGCAGCCAAGGCGGGCGGGATAAGCAAGCGGTCATTCTGCAGAGCCGGCCTTGCGAGAAGGGTAGCTGTACGGAGGAGGAGATCAAGCGAGGGAGGAGGGCGTTTAGGGTCCTAAGCGAGGGAGCGGAGGCGTTGAGCAAGATCAAGGATGTGGAGAGCGCGACGTGGGTCGATGTTGACGATGATGTGCGTCGCCGCGCAGACTTGTCTGCTAGCGTAATCCTTGCTGTATCGCTAAGCTGACTCGTCGATGTGCGTGGCGTGCAGGGCTCGCTCGACATCCTCGTCCAGCGAATCGGCAACTCGGGCGCGGCTCGTCAGCCCGTCTTCATCAAGAACAACTATTTCCATGACGCCTTCTTCCTCAAGGCGCAGGGTGCGTTGCCCTGCGCATACACACGAGAAGAGCGAGCTAATGCCGCCGAGAAACAGTCTTGAACGGCGCTTGCCCAGGATGGTGCGAGCCAAAAGAGCCGGGCGAGGCGCGGTACAGGGTAAGCTCGCGTCCCAACGTTGATTGCTCGCAAGCCTGACGCTCGCTCGTGACAGCCTTACGGAAGCAGCTACTCGGGCGCGTCCTTCAAGTTTACCGTCCTCGACCCAACCGGCGCACGGCGGAGTACGCAATGTGCGTTCTCGTCTTCAGCATGAGCCCATGACCCCGCTGACTCGTCGCCCTCGCAGATGGCCAGCTACCACAGTCGACTTACATGTCGCTCGCGACGCCCTACTCCTACTTCGGCCTCGGACGGACGAACAACTACGTCGAGAACTTGTTCATCGGCTCGACTCGCCACCAGTCGCAGCATTACATCAACGTCGAAGGCCTCATCCCGAACTCGCAGGTCCTCGTAAACCCCTACCAGCCGGCGAACAGCAAGGACCCGTCGAGCTGGACGAAAATGCTGTACCTGCATCCGGGCGACTGGATCCCGTGGGTCACGATCGTCCTTCTTGCGGCGATTGCGATTCTTGGGGCGACGGTGATCGCTCTGCATGTGCGGGAGAAGCGCGAGGACGAGGCGGAGCGAAGAGCGCGGCTTCTCCACCTGAACTTCCAGGCTCTATAGACTCTCGTTGCCGTATACACGCTGTCCGTCAGTGCCCTTGTTGTAATACTCTTCGTCTCGGACGGGTTCGCGCGGGGAGAAGCGGAGAGTAACGTTCTTGCAAGCGCCGCTACGCCGCTGCGTCGCTGAAGGAGAATACGAGGAAAGCGTCCGCTCCACCGGCTTGATCTCCCGGCTCCATCGCCAACTTTATGACCTCGTCCCACGCTTCCTGCAAAGCCGACTCGTCGGCCACGTCGGCGCTGTAATCGACGAGCGTTTGACCGTCGAGTTTCTGCCAGCGCCACGCAATCGGCATCTTGCCAGGCGAGAGTGTGTCGCGGCACCGCTGATACGCGTCGTAGATTTGCCTGTATTGAGCAGACGCGTCGGGCGAGAGGAAGCGGGCGAGAATCGGGACGTAGATCTCGTTCGAGGTCATCTCGACTCGACTCGGCTCGGAGATTGTCGGCAAAGGCCAGGCGAGGCAGATCTGCAAGCACGCGGATGTGCGTCAGCGGTCCAATCTTGAGAATGCCAAGCAAAAAGGAGCTGGACTGACCGGCTTTGGCGGATTCCGCGAGAAGTCGGCGAGGTCGTCAAAGTCGCGCAAGTTGAGGAGCCACAGCGCCGTGCCCAAGCTGTGGTGACTGGTGATGAAGACGGCGCGGTCGTTCTCCACGGCGAGCTGGATGACCGGAGTTTCGTCCTGGAGGAAACAAACGCTCAGTCCGGAGACATGCGAGAGATATTCGCAAAGACGAACCGCAACGAGGACAACTGTTTTCTGTTCGACCAGGTCCTCGTCACCGGAGAAGAGGACGCGGCGGTAGTCTGTCGTCCAGAGCACCCGGCCGAGTGCTGAGTATCCGCTGTCGTCGGATGTCGCGACGAGATGCCGACTTCGCCCGTCGTGGTGAACAGCCGTCCAGTCGACGCGTCCGCCGCGGTAATGCCACTGAGGGAAAAGACTCGCCAACGCGGCCTGGTCCTGCGGAGGTTCTGGCGGCCAGACGATGCAGGCCGAGCGAGGGAGGGTGATGACTTCCTTCGGTGGGACGACCTCGGGGAGCCGCCAGATCGTGATTGAGCACACGCCGGCGACGAATAGCAGACCGTCGTCAAGCTCAACGTAGCGCACCGCTTCCTCGTCCAGACCGTCCGCATCGTCATCCGAGACGAAGCTCGGTAGCCGCAGAAAAGATGGCGTACGACTGGGAATGTCGTAGTAGTAGACGACGTTGGCGGACCGGCTGGAACCGATGAAGGTCGGATAGCGCAACTTCGTGGCGCGACAGGCTGGGAAGCGCCCAAAGCCGTCCAGTTGGTATCCAGGCTCAGTCGGTGCGTGTGTGACCATCGCGGCGAGATCTGGTGGAGTGACTGCCATCGACGTCGGAACGGGGTTCGCAGGCTTGATGTCGTCGCGGCGGAGGAAGAGGTAGTTGTCCTCGAACCAGTTAATCGGGAGGTAGCCGTCGCTGAGCTCCACGTGCGGGTAGGGTGTGCGCGGGAGGCTAATCGACCATGCGAGCGCTCCATCGCCCTTGAAAGCGAACGTGCCGCCCGTCAAGCCGGATACGACGATGAAGCCAGGCTTCGAGTCGAGCTTGAAGCGCCAAAAGCGAGCTCCGCGTTGTGGTATCTCGGGCTTGAGTACACGGGTGTGCGTGCGCCCTGCAAGCCAATTGCGGTGGATGGCGAAGCGGTAACGGGCTGTAGGGCAGAAGCGTGTGTTGGAAGGATCCAGGAAGTCGAGCATGCGGGACTTCGCTGCGCACCGTACTCCTTCCAGCTCGTAAGCTCGTCATGCTGGCCCATCCATCCCTGCGATTGGACGACCGTCTGCAACTCCGCAGGATCCAGCTCCTCCGAAAGACCCTTCTCCGTCCAATGCGGGTCCTTGTGCAGCGAAGCGCTGGCTCCGGCCGTTTGGGCGTCGGCGAGACCGGTTCTGATGCAGATCAGGCGGCAGAGATGGTTCTGGTAGCCCTTCCAAACGTCGTGGACGGTCGAACAGGTCTGAACTGAACGGGAGAGGGTGGGGAAGTCGGTGAAGCTCAGGACGACCGCGATGAGTTCCGGCGGGAGCGAAAGAAGCGTGAGAGTGTCTGGCATGCTGCTCGTAGCCTTTGAAGACGACGTGAGGAGGAGCAGTGAAGCGTTCGAGGACAAGAGGGGGTTCCGTCGTCACCACCCGCTCTCGTCCCGCTGGACTGCCCGCTCCGACGTGGGATGGCTCCACCGAAGTCTGGCAGCAAAGGGCAGAGCAACCAGCGGCTCAAGCTGGTCGTGCGGAGGCTTCCTCCCGACCTTCCCCCCGCCGTCTTCTGGAAGACCGTCTCGCCATGGGTTACGCGCGAGGACGCGGACGGCGAGGGCCAGGAGGGCGCTGAGAAGGTCGTCTGGAGCGAGTACAAGCAGGGCAAGGTCCGCAGGAGGTGAGCTCACCGTCCTCGCTCTCGGTTCGCTCGCTTCATCAATCTCGTCGTGCTGACCTCGCTGCGCCCCTGTGGCAGCGGCAAGGACAAGGACAGCGTTCAGTCTCGAGCGTACATCACTTTCAGGACCGCCGACGCGCTTGTTGCGTTCAGTCGCGGCTACGACGGGTGGAGCTTCCGCGACAAGGCTGGTGCGCCTGCTCGGCCTGCGTTCTTCCGGACCATTCTGACCGTCCGACGACTCTTGCAGGCAACGTCAGTCAGGCGGTCGTCGAGTTCGCGCCGTACCAGCGGATGCCGACAGCTCCAGCCAAAGCGGATCCTCGCCAGGGTACAATCGACGACGGTGAGCGAGCTTTGCGTGACCTTGTCCACTTCGAAGCTGACGTTGGATCACCCTGCGCCAGACCCGGACTTTCTCGCTTTCCAAGAGGCGCTCGCGGCTGCGCCAGCAGCTCCTCAGCCGGCCGAGACCCGTTCGTCTACCCTTGATTGCTTCCTTCGCTCACTGCGGCTTACCTCGTCTCTCTATAGCTGCTGTGAACCCGAAGTCAACGCCGCTCCTCGAATACCTCCGCCAGCAGAAAGCCGCCTCCAAAGCCTCGCGGAAGCAGGCTCTCGCCGCAATCAAGGGGAAAGGACCCATCGTCCTCCCTGGCGCGACGAAGGCTCAGCTTGCGACTGCGGTGCACGGTGGAGTTCAAGCGTCGGCGGGGAAGGGCGCGAAGGGCGGAAAGAAGGACAAGGCGAAGGAGAAGAAGGGAAAGGGCAAGTCGAAGGAGTCGAGCCGGAGCGCGACGCCTGTTCCCGGCGCAGCGGCTTCGGGCAGTGGCGCAGCGAAAGGCGGGAAAGGCTCGAAACCGCCGACTCGACCTGCGTCTGCGGCAGGAGGACAAGCGACTCCGCCCGCTCCGCACATCCCTTACCCGCCAGGCTCGGTCGGCGCGCAGCAGCAACAAGCGCAACGCAATGCCGCTCTTCAGGCCCAGCAGGTCCGACAGCAGCTCCAGCAGCAGCATCGCGCCGCTCAGCAGCAACAGCGAGCCGCGCAACCGCAGCAACAGCCTCAACAGACAGCGATTCTCTCGCCCCAACCGCAGATTCTGCGCAACCCCGCTCGCCCGATGCAGCAAGCCGTCTCTCCTGCACCGCCTGCGACGTTCCCGAGCACACCTGCGGTCCAGCTTCCTCGACCGCCGCCCGTTCTCGCCAGTACGGGTCCTCCGACTCCTGTGGGCGGAGCTGGCGGTCAACGGGGACGCGGCCGAGGCGGAGGACGCGGCGGCGGCAATGAGGGAGGGCGTGGAGGGCGCGGACGAGGTCGAGGTCGAGGTCGAGGACGAGGCGGAGCAGCAGTCGCAGGAGCACCTCCCGCCGGCGGAGGTTCCTAGACTCTCGCGAACGGAGCGTGCGGGAAGGTGTGGCATTGCGAACTATCAGTAGACGCTCTTGAGGACGTGCTCGGGCTTGTACGTCGTCGGGTGGATGAAGCCGAGGTGTGCGAGGTCGCCAATCGCCCGGAGGAACCGCGCCTGTTTCCGCCGCGCAGGTCCCACATCTTCGTCTTCACTCTCGCTCTCCTCTTCATCCTCGTCCTGCTCCTCGCTATCCGCATCTGCACCATTCCTCCCCCTCTTCTTCCCGTTCGCCTGCTTCCCCTTGTCCCCATTCGCCGCACTCTCTCCCGCCTCATCGCCCTTCTCCGGCTCATCCGCCGCCTGCAACTCGAACCCGCCCCACCACTCTCCCAGATTCGCCAGCCTACCCGAAGGATGCGTCTCGGCGTAGGTGCGGTAGGCGATGACGAGGTCGTGCATGACGGGTGGCGGTTCGGAGGGGTCGGGCTGGTAGGATGGGTCTGAGAAGGGGTCGAGCCGCGAGAGGGTGCGGAAGAGGGAGGGGAGAGGAGTCGGGTGATGGCGCTGTAGCATGGCGAAAGGCGAGAGATGTCAATCGAGGGATGCGAGAACCCGTTCAAGCGAGCTGCGAGACGCACCTTCATGACTGTCGAGTCGTTCGCGAACCAGACCTCGTGCAAGAGCAAATCGGTGCAGGGCCGAAGTGCCGTTCTGCGAGCGGGACCAGGACGTCAGCCGACTGTCCCTCAAAGAAAGCTTCTCACGCACTTGAGCCTGCTCTTCAACCCATCCGCCGTCTCCTTCGCCACCTTTGAGAACTGCCTATCCAGGTCCGACGATGCTCCTCCTCCAACACCCATACCGGGCAAAGCGAGTCCTCCGGCGATGTTCGAGTTGAAGAGGGTCGAGCGGCCGATTGGTCGAGGTGCGTCAAGAATGGGCTTCAAGACGCTTTCTTGGGAGGAGACGTAGTCGGCGAGGTCGGTCGGAAGGGAAGGGCGGGAAACGAGGAAGGCGGAGAGGCGATCGAGGAGGAAAGAGAGAAAGAGAGGAAGTTTTGTCGACGAAGCTTGTCTATTCCATCAGGAAACGTCAGCATAGGTCTTCATAGATTGAGATTGACCGCGAGCGTACAGCACGAGACTGCACAGGTCGTCAACCGTCTTAGCCAGGCCTTTCTCGCCGCCTTCGCCAAGTACCATCGCCAACATCGTCTCCATCGGCTTGCGCTTCTCCCAGAACTCCATCGCCGCCATCAAAGCCTCGAATGCAACGCTCCGCTCGGCGTGCCACATCGAAACGGCCTGTCGGCAAATCTCGACTTCGGAGAGGACGTTAGTGGGAGAAGTCGAGGGATTGAGGATGTTTGCGGCGAGGTCTGGCGCAGACGAAAGAGAGGGGAGGGTGCGGAGAGCTTCGAAGGCAGCGGGAGTAGGCGGTGAAGCTGGAGTTGGACGGGTGAAGGAGGCGAACGGTTGCGAGGTGAAGTGGTGCATGTACGCGACCTGCACGAGCTTCCCGTCAGTGCAGTCCGCAAACAGCGAATGCACGACGCACCTGGATGAACGAGATCGTCGCGTCGACCGAGTGGTGCAGGTCCTCAAATGTCCGCCACATCTCGGTATAAAGCTTTGGCGCGAGGCCGAGCGGAGGTTGCGAGTCGACGAAGACCTACAAACAGAGACGCGTTTCAGCGACGTGATGAAGCAAAACGGAGACGAGCACGCTCACCCCGCGAACGAGGGCGTTGAACGCGCTCACGCCCGGGTCGACGAAGAAGCTCGAGGCGTCGAGCTTGTTAGCCGTCTTGCGCGACAGAAGTGAGTAAGCGGCATCGACCGTGGTGGCGATGCCAACAAGAAAGACGAGCGGAAGCGTGTCGACATAGTGTCTGCGACCGACGACAAGCATCAGCTGGTCGGTCTTGCGGAGATTGCACACGGAGACAAACGAGAGGGAGTCGATCATCTGCGTCAAGACCTTGCCATCCATTGCCTCGAGATTTTCCAGCAGGACGACGACTGTCGGTGCGTTGTCCGAGTCTGCCGGAGGCAGGTCAGTCCGTCCCGTCGGATGAGGCGGTCTCCCTCGCGCACCTTTCTTCCCGAAGCGATGCTCGTACCACGCTTTGAGGTTGAGCATGTCTTCCGGAACGAAGAGTGCGCTCTTCAGCGTCGCAGGACCTCCGACCTGTCGAGCAAGAACAGTCAGCGAACGCGCTGGAAGAGAAAAGGCTGTACGCACATGCTGGTCCTCCTCTTCGCCCTCGTCATCCGCCTCGATCTCGACATCGCTCCCAATGAAACCGCCTATCAGGCTCCGCAGGGCGTTCTTGATGTTCGAGCAGTCGCGGCTGGCGAGACGCGAGACGAGGCAAGGGCGTTGAGCCGTAGACGAGTTCGTCGAGGTGGACCGGGTGAGTTGGCGGATAAGAGAGGAGTAGAGGAGAGACGAGGAGCCGGGACTGGCGCCTGCGAACGCGAGCGGGTCAGACAAGCCGGACGGAGAAGCGATCGAGAAGCGGACGTACCGACGATGAGTCCGGTTCTCAGCAAAGCCCGTCCGCTCAGCGCAGTGTAGAGTGAGTCGCCACCGTCTGCTGCTGTCCTTACGAAGGCGACAATCTGGTCGAGCGATGCGTCGTGCAGGCTGGAAAGGGTAGCCTGCGGGAGGGAAGGTTAAGCTGATTTGCGCGGCGCCATCCGAAGTCAAGGCGCACCTGAATCTTGCCGTTGCACTCGTTCCACGCGCTCTGATACGCTTCGAGAGCGGCAGCATCTGTAGCCGCGAGAAAGGTCAACGAGCGAGTCTAGCCGGCGTTCCCAGCCCGTTACCCACCGGCAAAGTCCGCTTCAGCCTGTTCCTGCGCGTCGTTCGCCTTGTAGGGCAGCGTGAAGACGGCCTGCGTGTCCGGGACGAGGTCAGCCGCGAAGATGTCAACACGCGAGGTGGGGAGATGGACGCACCCGGGACGTTGAGGCGATGGGCTCGGTCCAAGCAGTGTCGTCTGCGTTCATAGCGGTCTGACTGATGCTTAAGCCAGGAGCCAGGCCTCCTAGCGGAAGAGCGGCGTCGTGTACTCCTCCAACCCTCGTCGAGGGGGTTCCTCATCTGCTGTTCACTCTCACTCGCTACACAATGGGCGCCGGAGCTTCAAAGCAGGCCACAAAGGCCAGGCCATCCAGGATGCCCGCTTTCGGCCAGAAACCCATCGGGCAGCAGGTTGCAGAGGCGCGCGGTCGACCATCTCAGCCGCTGCCTCAAGCGAGCGAGACGAAGAGCGAGGGTGCGTCAGGCGGAGCAGCGGGCGACGTGGAGCAGACGCTGATACGCTTCTGGTGCACGCAGCCATCATGCAGGACGCGCAGGATCCCTCGTTCGCTCGGAATCTCGCTGCTCTGGGTCAGGTCAAGGTCCCAGGGAAGGGTGAGCCCACTACACATCGAACAGTACGTCCGGCCATCGTTCTGTGAGTATGTGATGGTCAGGCTGACACGAGCAATCGCACGCACGCAGGACAACCCGATGCTGGGCATCCTCGCAGAGCGACAACGGGTTGAGGAAGCGGCCGAACAGAAGGTGCCCGTACGGAACCAGCTGTCGGCCGGCGGTTTGCTCAGCCTCTTCGACGCTCGCAAGAAGTGCACGACGCAGGAGGAGCTCGACAAGGTGTCACGCGAGTACGGGATGGAGCCTGCGATGGTCGAGGAGCTTGCGAAGCACATCAACTCCCCTAGCATGAGCGGCATCACGATTCCCGGCAAGACACCTGACGACGCGGAGCGTCATCTGGTGCGCTGCTTTCTCTCCCTCGTGCGGTGTGTAGCCCTGAACTGACAGAAATCGCTTCGCTTGTCAGGGTATCTGGGTCGACCCGCCTCTCGGCAAGGCGGAGCCGCCCAAGATCGCTGCTTGAAGAAGCTGTCGAGAATTCAGACAAGCTGGAGACGTCCCAGCACATCAGCCCTGTAGCATACTTCACGAAGAACGATCTGCCATCCCGCATCTCACCCGGAGAGAGACTGTCATTCCCTCGTCGAGGCCTTTTGCTCGTCTAGGCGTCGCTGCAAGCTGCTCTGGACTGGGTTTATCGAGCGTCCCGCCTGTAACGATTCGCATACTCCCGCTCGCAAGGTTGCCTCCTTCCTTCTCCTCCTTCCGCCAACTTCGCCTCGCTCGTGCTGTCCAGCTGCTCAGAAAATGAATATGCACGCTCAGCCGACCGCACCGCCTGTCAACGGCGCGCCTCCAGCGCCAGTACACCCGCAACCCTCGACCTCGTCGTTGTCCGCGGGCGCTGGTATCGCTCAGGAGTACGCTGCGCACTACGCAGACCTTGCGAACCACCTTGTGAGTGCATTTGTACTGTCAGCCGAGCAGCAGCGACTGTGCTGACCGCGCTTGTTCTCCTCATCGCTTTTCCTGGAACAGCTTGCGGGCTACACTTCCTGCGACTTCAGCGATGTGCAGCTTGTGGCGAGCTTGGCGGATGGGCAGCAGCACACGCTCGCGCTGCATAGCGTCGTCGTCTCGAGGTCTCCCTTGCTCCGACACCTGTGCGCTCCCTTCCCTACTCACGGTTCCGGAGTCCTGCGAGCTAAGCTGCAACCATTTCTGCAGTATCCAAGCCGCTCTGGCGTCTTCACCTCGACCCACCATCTTCGTGAACATCCCCGACCCTGCCGTCAACGCCAATACGCTCGGATTGGTTCTCGCCTCCCTCTACTCGCCCACCGTTCTCTCCCATCTCAACCCCGAGATCGCTCCTTCCGTCCTTGCCGTTGCGACCTTCCTCTCCCTTACCCGCCTGGCCAACTTGGCGTACGAGATGTGCGAGGCGGCCGTGCGGGAAGCCAAGACGCCGGAGGAGGTCATGCGCTGGGTCGCGTACGTGGAGCGTGAGCGCGCAACGGAGGGCGCACCGGGTCCTGCAACGCCCATCACGTTCGGCGGACCCGCGATGAACGGCACCTCGATCCCTCCCTCGCCCTCGCCCAGCACCAACAGCACTTCGCCACTCCTCCCTTCCTCCGTCAACGGCAGCGCTGCGCCCGTCCCCGCATTGTACGAATCCCGCCTCCGCGTCGTGCTTCTCGACCGCATCACCCGCTTGCCAGCCGAGATGGGCGCCTTCGCACCAGCGACCGAGGCACAGGCGCAACCGGCGCTCGTCAACGTGCTCAAGAGGTTGCCGTTTGAGATGTTCAAAGCGGTTGTCGAGGACAAGAGGTTCGAGGCACCCGGTGACATGGAGCGATGTGCGTGACTCGCGGTCTCTTCCCTTCCGGGCTGTCTGCTCGAGCCGATTCTGACGCTCTCCTCCTCCATCGCGACCATTCTCGCCACCCAACTACACCACACCACAGTCAACTTTGCCAAAAAGGTCGTCGCCGCTCGCAAGGCCCTCGTCCAGCAATCTGCCTCTCCCTCGTCTCCTCCACCCGAGTTCGAGGAAGCTGTCGTCCTCCTCTTCGGCGGCGGTGCAGGCGGAAGTGCGGTCAACGTCTTGCGGAAACAGCGCAAGCCTACGCTGTGGAAGATCTCGAATGCGATGTGAGGAAGGGCGAGGGAGTCGGCTGCATACCGCATCAATAGCATCTTACAATGCATAGTCGTTCACTGCGCTCTGATAGTCATTCGTGAGTACGAAGAGCGCGTCTGCGAGTCGAAAGAAGCTCGTCGTCTTGTCCTCCTCGTCGACCTCCTCTTCCTCAATCCCGCTCACTCCACCTCGCTCAAATCGCTCGGCTTGATTCGCTCGCTGTTGCACTTTGATCGTCTGCTCTGATACGCCTCTGTGCGCCATCTGCTGGTCCCTCTAACACTCGAGCGGTGTCGTCTCCCCCACCTCGCTTCATCGACTTGGGACGGGATGGAGAGGACAGTCGCGGCGCTGACACGGCATGTACGTAGCCTGACAGGCTTCTCGGATTGCAGCGAGCTGATTATATGGTCCCGCAGTACCCGCATCGGGATCAGGCGGCCGCACAGGCGCTCGCGGTATTGGCGGCGTATCCAGGGCTGCTGAACCCGGAGCAGAGCGATTTCAGTGCGACAAGCCCTTGTATTCGAGTTATCAGAAGCTGACAACATCCTCCCTGCAGCATACGATGACGGCCGAGTCGAGCTCCTCCTCTCGCTGACGGGTGTCCTCCCCGTCCCAATCGGCCCGAACACCTACCACTGTCCTATCGCCATCTGGCTGCCCCTCGACTTTCCAGCAAAGCCGCCGACGGTGTTTGTGCTGCCCAGCGAGACGCTGGCGATCCGGAAGGGCAAGAACGTCGATGCGAGCGGGAAAGTGGGTGTGCCGTACCTGGACAACTGGGCGAGAAAGGCTGAGGTGCGTCCCCAGAGATCCATTCGTATTGCCTCACCTCGATACTGATACGTCGGGTGCAGGGTTGCTCCCTCACCGGCCTCATCGAAGACCTTGTCCCTGTCTTCTCGGCTCGATACCCTGTCTCGGTCGTTCAGCCCAAACCCCGCCCGCCTCGCCCTGCGGCAACGCCCGAAGCGACTCAGGGCCATTCCTCACCGTCGCAGCAGAATCAGGCCCCACAGCCTCCTCCGCCACGACCTCCTCCTCCCGTCGGTTCTCCCCCTCCAGCGAACGGGCTTCCGCCTCGTCCGCCACTACCGCCTGGAGCAACGCAGAATGGCAGCCGGCCGTCGTCGGGCGTGTTCGAGCCTGGCATTGCTTCAGGCTTTGGTCCCGCAGGCTCACGCCTGTCAGGCTCGCCAGCTCCGCCTCCCCGTCCTTCGCCACCTAGCGGTTCTCCGGCCCAACGAGCGCTCCCCGGGTCATTCGTGCGTAGACTAAGCGCTCTGTATACGATTGAGGCTGACTGTCGGCCTTCGCGCAGTCTCAACCTCCCGGACCGCCTCCAGCCTACCCAGCTCAGCCACCTCGGCCGCCTCCAGCTCACCCGCCCGTACCGCCACCTCAGCGTACAAGCACGATCCTCGGCTATGGCTCCCCTCCGCCGGCTCCGCCTGCAGCACCCGTGCAGCCGCCGAATCAGTCTCCGCCGGCCGCGCTCCACCCGGAGAACGCTTTCTCGCAACCACCGCACGCTCAAGATCATCCTGAGGCAGTGGGTCACGCCGCGCCGCCCTCGTATCAACAGCCACTACAGTCGGCTGCCCCCTCTCGCGACTCATACGCACAACCTCCATTCGCACATCCTCCTCCTCCTCCTACACACGCATCGCCTCGCCCTGCTTCGCCCGCGACTTCGACCGTCCGAGCCTACTCGCCTGCGCCCTCCGTCGTCGCTCCGCGTCATCCGCCCCATCCGCCTCGCCAACGAGACTCTCGCTACGCAGACGACCAGCGCCGGGCCTCCATCGACTCGGCGCGCTCTTACCAGCCGACACCGCCGCAACCGCCGAGACCTCGACACGAGCATCCGCATCAACAGACGCGGCCTTACTCGCCTGCGCCCTCAGAGACGGCGTCCTACGCCTCCTACGCTCAGCGGCCGCAGCCGCCTGCCGATCACCGCGCTCCGAGGCAGGCGCATCACGCGGTGCAACCCTCGATTGGGTCGCAGCGCGGTCCGCCTGTGCCTATCTCGCCTCCTCAGCCGCCGCCATCGCAGCCAGGAAGACAGCATGCGGGACGGTCTCTGCGCGAACAGACTGCCTCTCCGACTCCCACGCCGTCTGAGGCCGGCTCGACGTCGACTGCGCCGTTCCGGTCTCGCGGTCCTCGACCGCCGCCGCCCCCGAGCGAGTACAGCGCGACCGGCGAGTACGGCTCGTACATGCCGTCGTCGCAGCAGACGTCGATGGGTGGCGTGCCGACGATGACGGACGACGACTTGTACAGTCAGGCGTCGGGGTACTCGGGTCGGCACGAGGAGGTCTACCGCGCGCCGGGACGGGCAGCGGAGCCTGCTCCGCTACCGCCGCCAGCTCGCTCGGCCACGACCTACTACCAGCGTGAACCCGAGCCAGCGGCTTACGCGGAATCGGCGGCCAGCTCGCCCTTCGAGCCAGTCATCGAATCGAGGGGTGCACCGGGACCGACTGTCCCCTACCAGCCTCGTCAGCCGCCTCGCCAGTCCTCGCTTGAAACGCACCAGGGTCATCAGCCGTCCAGCGCAACATCATACGCCCCATACGGCACGCCTCACCCGTCTTACCTCCCTCCACAGTCCTCAGCGATGTCGTCCCCTCCTCCGCCTCAACCGCCCGCACCGCCAATCACTGCGGTACGACCGAACGGACACTTACCGCCTCCTGCGCCATATGCAGCGGTACCAAGTCCGCCTGCTCCCGTCGTCTCGGCCGCTCGAACTGCTCGCAAGGCGAGACCAGCAAAGGCCACCCCGCTCAACATCCTCGACGCGGCAGACGACGATCTCGCCTCGCCTTCCTCGGCATCGCCTTCGTCCATCGCCTCCCCGACCTCCGTCTCGGTCGTAGGCGGTCCTGCTGCTCCACCGCCTGTCCCGCCTAACCCGGCTCTTCTCGCCCTTCGCACGCGCGTGCACTCGAAACTCGTCTCATCACTCACGACTCTCGCACATTCGACCGAAGCCGAGCTCTCGCAACTCGACTTGATGCGCGTTGACCTCGAGAAGGCGCAACCTGCAATCGAGGACGAGATGGCTCGCCTCGAAGCGGTCAGGAGCGTGTGTCTTGGCGTGAGGGATAGGTATGCGGAGGTTGTGGATCAGGCGGAGGGCAGGTTGCGCGAGTACGAGGCGCGAGGAGAGGGTGTTGAGGTAGACGAGATTGTCTGCGGCAGTACGGTCGTCTACACCCAGTGCGTCGAGCGACATCACCGGCGCATGCATGGCCGTCCCTCACGACTGTGGATGCTGACCAGCTTGCGTGGTTGTACAGATTGCTTGACCTCGTCGCAGAAGACGCCGCTCTCGAAGACACGATTTACGCCCTCGGACGCGGCCTCAACTCGGGTACAGCCAACATCGACCTTGACCGTTTCCTGAAGGTGTGATTCTCTGCATCCTCTTCACAAGTCTCCGAGCAGGTGCTCACGCCGGTCCGTGAACCAGCGCGTCCGCCTCCTCGCGAAAGAGCAGTTCGTCATCCGCGCGACAATCAACAAGATCCTTCTCGGATTGGCGATCAGACGAGAGCGCAGCGCTCAGGCTGGTGTGGGTGCGAATGGGAATGCGAGCGGAAGGGGGACCCCGGTTGGTAGCGGCGGAGGAGATTGAGCGGGCTGATGAGGTCTTGCAGACTGGGAACCGACTCTTCAAGATGCTTCTCTCGTCGAACGAGAGGCTGGAGAGGAAGCTGACGAACAACCGCGATTCAGCGACGAAAACAACCGACACCCTACTTCCTCCCCCTTCCCTTTCCCTTCGCGCCCTTCGCGCCTAGCCCCTGCGCCGTCTTAGCGCTCAGCTCTCCCATGGCACTCGCAAAGTCCTTCGTCCTGGCCTCGTACTGCTTCTTGAGCGACTCAAGGCGGGCGGAGGTGTTTGTACCTGTGTACGGAGCATGGGATTTAGGAAGGTCAATTGTCGTTTTGGTGCGTCTGGGCGCTCGACAGCGTGCTTGTAGAGAGCAGCAAGAGGTAGGGAGGTTGGCGCACGGATCTGCTCGAGGTCGCGCTTGGCTTGGTGGCGGTTCTGGACGGCCTGAGAGGCGAGCGAGGCAAGGCGGTCGATCAACTCGGCCCCTTTCTTCTGCGCGCGCAGTACACCGCTGGTATCAGTCGTATACTTTGCTGTGAAGAAGGGGAACGATAGCTAACGTAGTCAGCGGCAGCGATGTCGCCGACGAGCTTGCGCTTCTGTTCCTCGAGGATGTCGACCGTCTTGCGCTTGCGTGCTTCATAGTCGATTAGTTGAGCACTGCGCAAGCGAGAGCGTCAGCCATACGAGCGGAGACACGGCGGACAGCAAGGCGACTCACGCAAGGGCATCCCTGTTCTTTTCGCCCATCAAAACGAGAATCTGCTTCGACTTGTCGAGGCTGCTGGCGTAGGTCGCCTTGAAAGCGACGAGGTCGTCCGTTGGCTCGTTCGCCATTGGCACTTGAGGAGGGGAGGGGGTCAGCGAGGTGGGAGCAAAAAAGAGGGCGAGACGCACTTCGCTTGAAGTCGCGAAGGGCCTTGCCGGCTTGCGTCGCGGCAGACGGCGCGGCCCTGCGAGTCACAGAGACACCATTCATTAGCGTGATACGCTCGTTGGAGCCATACACAACTGAGAAGAACCTCGTCGCCTCACCGTTCGTTCCCTCCAACGCCCTCAACACCCTCCATCCCCTCCGCCCCACCTGCTCCAAACTCCTCATCAGTCCAATCCTCACTCTCCTCACTCTCTTCGCTCATCCACCCTCCACTCCTCCCGAACGGCATCGACTGACGAGACGCGCGACCGGCGGGACGCGCGAAGGTGAAGGGGAAGGGGTCTGAGCGTCGCGGAGCTCCCGGTTGGCGAGTGTCGGTGGGCTGAGATTGCATGCAGGCGCCGAAATCTGTGTCGACAGGGCGAGTAGAGTGAGCGAGGAGGAGAGGAGGCCGTCAGCGTGTGAAGGCTCGCTCTAAACGCCTCGCGCGGCGGAGCGAGTCAGAGTGAGACGTACCGTTTGGGACTGGTTCTCCGAAGCGCATGCCAGGTATCGCAGGAGGTGCCATCGCGCGGCACGAGCGGACGGAGAGACGAGAAGCGGCGAGTCGAGCTAGCGGCGCCAGGAGCGGTCGCGAGGCGGTGAGAGAGGTAGGAGCGGTGCAATCGAGCGTTATGAGTGAGCTCTGTGTGTCCAGCTGGGCAGACGAGCGAGCTGTCGTGTGTGAACGAGGAGGAAGAGGTTGAGGACGAGGCTTCCCCTCGACACGCACCGTCGCACGATCAAAGGAGGGCTGCTGTCGCTGCTGATGCACAGATACGTGCACTGGAGGCGCGTATTCCAGTAACAAAGCTTCCACGAAGTCGTGCTCTGTCCTGGCTTCTTCCTTGCCCCGCTGTCACCCTGCATCGACCGCCTCTCGCTGGTAAAGGGGTTTTGGAGACGCTCGCTGCCTAGTGAGGACTCGTTGCGACAGAAGCCCTCCATCGGCGACAGTAGCTTTGCAATTCTCGAGAGGCAGCGCAGCAGGTCTGCGTGTGATGTTCGCGACTCGAGCGCGTTCGTTGAGCAAAGCCGCGGAGCTTCGGTCCAGCCCACACCCGTATGGTGAAGAGGAGAGGATGTACAGAGCGAAACCAAGCAAGCAAGGGAAAGCGAGCGCGAGGGAAGCGTCCTCGTTTGTTCGCCAGTTGGCTCACGTCGTCCAGGTCCTGATCTGTGGACCCTGCAAGGATAACGCCTGTGATACAGTCTGCTTCAATGTGAGAGCCAGGCAGCGCAGGCTCTCGCCGGCACTACCGGATTGGAGAGCGCGAAGAGCTAGCTCAACGGAGAGAGCCAGGAGACGCAAGCGAGACCTGAGCCTCGGCAGATTGCCTTCAGCTGCTGCTCGCGAGTTTCTATACGTGTCTGCAATGCGGCCAAGATGGCTAGACAACTCAGAAATAGGCGGGAGAGGCGCAAGGAGGGCAGCGAAAGACCAAGGCCGCCGAGGCGAGAGAACCGTTTGGGGCGAGTCGGGCGCGCCTCTACAGTTTGCGAACAAAGTGCCAAGCAGTCTAGCGCCGCCAGCGAGAGTCCAGGCGGAGTGCGACTGAGCGGGACGAGGTCAAGCTGCGTCGAGGAGGAGAACAAGGTCAACTTCCGCCTCTTCACCCTCACTCGCCTCGCTGCTGCCCAAGGTTGCTTACAGACGGTATACAGGCTTATACGCGCCCTCACACACCGCACAGAGCGCTTTTCCTCTCCGACCTCCTCCTCATCCCGTTGCGACGCGACCGCGCTTCATCACCTTCACCTCGCCCTTCCGCTCTCCAGTTTCGCCAGAGCCATGCCACCCGCACACACAGACACCTGGCCCTCGGCAACTCACGCTGACTGGCCCTCCGCCCCCGCGACCCCCTCAAAGCGCGCCTCTCGCTCCTCCCGCATCTCCAACGACACAGACTACCGCTCCTTCACCCGCTCGACCTGCGTAGGCGGGACAGAGACGACAGTTGAGTTTCGCGTCGGCGACACGGTGGTTGTCGGCGCGGACGCCAAGTTGAAGCAGAAGTTTCTGGCGCCGCCGAGTTGGCAGGTCGAGGCGAAGGGCAAGGGGAAGGGCAAGAAGGGCAAAGGGAGGGGCAAGAAGCGTTCTCAGGACGACGAGGAGGACGGAGAACCCGAGGGATGGAGACACGAGGACGGCTTGAATGCGGGAGACAAGGTCGCGGTCATCACTCGCCTGTTTGAGGATGTCAGGGGACGGAAGATGGCGCTCGTTAGGTGGTTCGCCAGGCCCGGAGCGGTGTGGGGACCTGATGGACCGGACGAGGACGACGATGCCGGAGACGTCTTGCCCGTGCGTTCGACCTTCCAGCTCATCGAGCGGTTCTCGCCAGGCTGACTTGTGCCCGATGCGTCCTTGGGTCCCGATGCCCAGTACGAACTTTACTTCACCTCCGACTCGACACACCTCGAGGAATCGCGCGTCGTGCGCCAACGAGCTGCCGCGAACCCATTCTCCTCGCCCGCCGGGTCTCCCTCGAAGCGCTCCCGCGACGCCGGCTCGACCAGCGCCGTCTCCTCCCCCTCTCGCACCAACTCGGCATTCGTCTCGTCGTCCGCTGTTTTCCGAACGCCTCAGCATTCCGACCCAATCCCTGTGTCGACTATCCTCTCTCACGCCGAAATCTTCTCCCCTTCCTCCCTGCCCGACCCCTCAAATCCCACCATCACAGCCTCCCAACAATCCCCAATTCCCACCTTCCTCTGCCGACGAGTCTACGACGTCAAGCCCATCCCCGGCGCCAGTTTCTGGGGCGAGATCGACTGGGACGAACACCGGCTCAAAGCGGTCGAGTGGTACGAGTCTACGATGGGGATGGTCGAGCGCAAGGAGGGAGGGAGGGAGAAGGATGTTGCGCAGGATGGGTGGGATGTGGAGGCTGTGATGGAGGACAGTGAGAGCGAGAGTGAGGATGAGGAGGAGAGGAAGAGGAGGAGGAAGAGGGCGGAGAAGGCGAGGGCTACGAGGGAGAGGAAGGAGAAGGAGAGGGAAGAGAGGAGGGCGGCGAGTGGAGCGGTGAGCGAGAGTGAGGGATCGTCGGATGAGGAGGACGAGGAGGATGCTTTCGTGAGTCGCCTCATTCCTGCTTTCGTTGAAGACTAGGCTTATCTCTCTCTCTCTCTCGCAGAAAGACCGCGACTCGTCGTCGTCAGACTCGGAGTCTGGCACCGCAGGCGACGAGTCGGAGGATGGATCCGCCTCGGAAGACGAGAGCGCTTCTCGCACGCCTACAAAGCGCAAACCCCTCCGCGAGCGCCAAGCTTCCGCCGCCTCATCCTCCCGCAAGACCGCCGCGACGCGCCTGAAGCGCACTCGACCCGCGACGTCCGCCGCAACAGGCCGAGCGGCGAAACGTCGCAAGTTCGCTTCCTCCGGCAAGACTTCCTCCGACTCTGCGCACAACGCCCTCCCTCCGCTCCTCCAATCCGCCCACCTCGCCTCCCTCACGCCCTTCGAGCGCGCCAAGGCTCTCCTGCACGTCTCGGCTACGCCCGAGTCGCTTCCTTGCCGCGAAGACCAGCGCGAGCAGATTCGGCAGTTCATCGGCGATGCGGTGCTGGGACGGAGCGGAGGGTGTCTGTATGTCCATGGTGTGCCGGGAACGGGGAAGACGGCGACGGTGCATAGTGTCGTGCGGGAGTTGCAGAACGATGAGGTGCGTCCAGGCGGTTCCCTTCGGCTCTCGTCTCAAGTCAAGGCGGCGTGCTGATGGAGGTGTCGTACCGAAATCACAGGACATGGACGGCTTCGCCTTCGTCGAGATCAACGGCATGAAGATCTCGGAACCGATGGCCGCCTTCTCGCACCTCTGGGCCGCACTCGCCCCGCCCGACCAGCAGCAAAGCGGACGCAAAGTCAGTCCGAAGGCGGCTCTCGCAGCGCTCGAGAACCACTTTGCGAACCCTGACCCGGCGCGGAAGACGACGTGCGTACCTCCCTTCTTTCCCCTCCTTCGCGAGCTGACCTGGACGAGCACAACAGCGTGGTCCTCGTCGACGAGCTCGACCAGATGTTGACGAAGCGTCAGGACGTCCTCTACAACTTCTTCAATTGGCCGCACGTCCCGCACTCGAGGCTCGTCGTTCTCGCTGTCGCCAACACGATGGACTTGCCCGAACGCGAGTTGAGCGGGAAGATCAGGAGTCGACTGGGTGCGTTTGACTCGCTTCTCTCGACGCTTGACGCTTGCTAATTGCGCGCGCGGACAGGCACGAACCGCATCCCTTTCCAGCCCTACACCTGGACGGAGTTGAAGCGGATCCTCGAAGCCCGCCTCGCTCTCGTCGACCCCTCTTCCGCCGTCAAGTCCAAGTCCACCCCGCTCTTCGACGACGTCGCGCTGCAGAAGATCGCCAAATCAGTCGCTGGCATCTCCGGCGACGCACGCAAAGCGCTCGACGTCGCCCGCCGAACACTCGACCGCGTAGCCCTCCGTCTCTCGAAAGAAGGCAAGTCGCTTGACGAGCTCGAGCAGGGAAAAGTCAAGTGCTCGATTCAGGATGCGACGCAGGCGTACAACGACATGACGAGGCAGGGACCGGCGGCGTTCGTGAGGAAGCTTAGCACGCAGATGAAGGTGTTGCTCCTCGCGGTCGCGCAGTGCGTCAGGAGGACGGGTGTGCCCGAAGTCGAGCTCGATACGGTGCGTCGCCGCTTCCGCACTCGCTCGTCGTCGACGGACAAGACTGACCTCCTCCGCCGCCCCAACAGGTCCTCACCTGGCACCTCGACTTCCTGCGCCAGACGTCCCTCTGCTCAACTCCCTCCTCCGCGCCCTCAAAGAACGAACTCGTCTCCCTCCTCTCGCAACTGCACGCCCTCCGCCTCGTCACGGCCGAATCGCAGCGGCTCGACGTCTTCCAGCGGGTCCGGCCGGCGGTGGACGAGGGCGACCTGTTTGCGGCGCTGAGGGAGGACGGGATCCTGAAGGCGCACGTGCCGAAGGTGTTGTAGGCGGAGATGGGGAAGGAGTCGTGACATCGAATTCCTCGAGTTCGTACAGCTCGCCGTTGCTCTTTCCTTTCGTTCGCAAGCTCGCAGGAGAGCTCTAAGCCAGTGAAGAGTCGCTCGCGGCCGAACAACAACGTCTGGGCGTCTCGACCTGGTCAACTTCGCCTCCTTAACCTCTTCCTCCTCAACTTCTGCCAGCTACTTCCGCTTTCCGCCTCTCCAGCTGCTGACGAGCTTTCCATCTCTTCGCTGTACCGCCTGACTGTCTGATCCGTCCCGCGAAGCCTTCACGCGCCGTTCCATCCTCATCAGCGTTTCCTCCAAGCGAAGGGCCTCTCACGCCCACAACTCCCCGCGCGAGTCACAGCGACAGTCAGACAGCTCCTTGCGACGTACTCGGTCCTCTTACGCGCCTCTTCAAGCGAGTTCTGCAGCGTAGGCCTCTTGTGCGAACGTCGCTTCCTTCTCTCGCAGGCCTGCGTCTCCTACCTCCCGTATCGTCGTCGCGCAAGTATGCAAGGCGGGCAGACACACACTTCAAGACGTCCGAGCGCCTCTCCCATAGCGCAACACGCACAGCGACCTTCACGCATCCCGCGACCCGTCTCTTCTCTTCACGTGCACCCTCGCAAGGCTTCCGTCGATGTGACTGTTTCCGCGTCAGACGTACGAGCACAGAGTCGGTCTGACGAAGCAGACCCGCGACTCCGACTCGAGCGCGGTCTGGCAGAAGTGAAAGAGCGCATGCAGAAGAAGCTTGATGACTTGGCTGCACAGTTCCTGCGGTCCGACTCCCGGGCTAGGACGACTTCTGACGCCGACTCAGGGCACTTGGCTACTGCAGCTGAGGGGACTGCGCCGGAGCGTCGATTGTCGGCGTGGGAGGAAGAGCTGGCATTGACAAGGATCGCGCGGTCTTACGAGACCTACTTGATCACCGCGGCGGGTGCGTCCTTCCCCTCCCCTCCTGCACGCGAGCAGGGAGAACGAGTCGCTGATATTGCTGCTCGTGCACTCAGCTGTCTGGGTCGCGACCGGCGGTGAACTGCCACCGGGAGGAGACAAGTTCCTCGCAAGCATGGGTTCGTCCCGCTCGCAGCTCATTCCACGATCACAACGAGCTAATCTCTCGCTCCACACGACACTACAGCCGCAGAGCGCCTCTCAACCCTCCGCCCCGCCCGCCTCAACCGCTCCTCACTCTCGTCTACCTTCGTCTCGCCTCCCGAATCCACCCCTCCCATCCCGCTTCTCGCCCTCTCGATGGGCCTCTCAGCCGCCCGCGCCGCACTCCAAACCGAGGCCCAACTAGCCCCACACGAATACACGTTCTTCCTCTCCGGCCAATTCGGGTCGCGAGAGGACTGGGAGGAATTTGCTGGAGGCCGGTACAGGGCTGATGATCCGTCCAGGACGGCAGAGGTGGACGAGGCGTTCGAGTGCATGAAGGGGAGGATGGTGCCCTGTTATTCGGGGGGGTTGGCGAGGGCGTTTGCGAAGAGTAGGCCGACTTGGCCGCCGGTTAGGATCGAGGTGCTGTGGTAGGGTAGCTTGGCAATCTCGCTTTGGATTGAACTGAGCGATGGAGAGTGGCGTGACGACTTTGCAGAACTCGAACAACCGAACGAAACAACCTCGTAAGTACACACGAGAACGGAACAGCACACGAGACCCAAGCGGCTCCTCCCACTTCCTCCTCCTCATACTCCCTCTGAAGCGGCTAGCAACACTCCCCCCTCTCCTCCTCCCTTCCCCTACCCTCCCTCCCTCCCCCTCCCTCGCCCACAAAA
Organism: Rhodotorula toruloides NP11; assembly: GCF_000320785.1. Lineage (NCBI taxonomy): Eukaryota > Fungi > Basidiomycota > Microbotryomycetes > Sporidiobolales > Sporidiobolaceae > Rhodotorula > Rhodotorula toruloides. The sequence goes on from NW_015622962.1 coordinate 402,180, forward strand.
TCACTCCCGGTATCCCTCCCAAACAGCCCAAACCCGACCGCTCCTCCGCCAAAAATCGCGAAAATGACGCCGCCGTTGAAGTACATGGCTAGGAGCATGAGGATGTACGAGGTGGAGAATTGGATTAGGTGGATAGTGGTGCGGAGGAGGTGTTGGGTTGTTGTCGGCCTGCGCGCGCAACTCAATCAGTCAGGGAGCGGAGAAGGAGAAGAGGGAAGGGAAGCACCTGAAAGGCTGGACCTGCAGCGCCTCGTCTTTCCCTCTCTCCTCGCCTCCGGCCGCATCCGCTGCGGAAGTCTTGCCCAACACGCTTAACGCCCTCTCTTCCCTCCTATAGTAACCCGCGCGGATAGAGCGATCGTACTCCCTCCCCAGTCGGCGGACGAATTCGAGGAGGACGACAGCGGAGAAGACCTGCTCGTCGCGGGAAGCATTAGTGGACGGCCAGGGGAGAAGGGAGGGAGGGAGGGGAGGGGACAGACGCCGATGAGGGTACCGATGTAGTCTGCGGTTGAACGGATACGCCATTGGGGGGTGAGGAAGCATGCTGTCCACGCCGGAGGGTCGAGAGGGATCAGTCTTCGGTTAGGGGAGGAAGAGAGAAGGAGGGGAGCGGGACGAACCGCCTGTGGTGGTCCAGTTCCAGAGCATCGAGATCTAATCCCAGCTATCGTCAATTCTGAGCGAGAGAGAAATGGCAAGGAGGAGGAGCGCACCTTGCAAGCTCCGGCACCGCCCATGTCCATCGCGCCTTGCGACATGTCCATTGAGGAGTGGTCCATCGCGGATCGCAGATCGAGGCGAGCGAAGCCGAAGAGGAAGAGAAGGACGAGGAGGGAGGGAGGGGAGGAAAAGCTTTATCGTGCGGTTGAGGCTGCGTGCGCGTGGGGAGAGGTCAGTCAGGCCTTATCAGCGCACATAGCAATCCCTGGAAGACGCACTGTGCGCGCCAGGAAGCCTCCGAGCCCTCAGAGCGACCCCAACGAACGAAGTGAAGTGAAGAGAGCCAACCCCCGTTCTTCCGTCCGCACCCGCTCGACTCACGCGCTTGCCAAGAGCTCGGAGATACCGAGGAGTGGGTGGGTGGGACTGTGCGCTGGGGGGCGGCGGTAGAGGCGGGTTTGGGTGTGTGAAGAGGGGAGGAGAGGAGGGGTCATTCGGGCTAGAGGAGCGGCTGGGAGAGCGAGGACGGGCGGGAGCGTCGAGCGAGGTGAGCACGGGAGTGATAGCGTCATCGTCGACCAGCTAAGCGACACTCGAAGGCCCAGCGAGCGGTGAGCGGAGCGTGAAACGAGCGAGACGGTTCGATGCGAGGTGAGCGGGCAGCAAGGGCGCGAGGCGAGCGATGCGAGGGTGCGCGAGTTGGATGCGCTGTTTTTGCGGGTCCCAGTCGTGCGAGTGAGCTGGTCAGCCAGCCGGTGAGTGATGGTTGCGAGTGAGAGGGAGGCGGTCAAGGAGCTCGAGTGCGTCGCGGGCGAGAGAGCGCAAAGAGAGCGGGATGCGCTGATTCAGCCGAGTGTGCAGTAAATCGTGCGAGTGCTTCACGATACTAATACTGCTAGTGCCACCCCTCCGCGTGCCCATCCCTGTGTGCACGCTGTCCATCCCCACCCGCTCTCGCTCCACGGCCCAGTCTCGCGCCGAAGCTCTCTCGAGTCGTCTCGTGCTGCCTGCCATGCTCCGTGCGACTGCCAGACACACTCTCCAACACGCTCACTCTCGCACACCAGCAATGTCCACCCCGGCAAAGCGCACTCGCATGCTCGCAGCTCACCTCGAGCACAGGAACGCTCACTCGCACCACCCGCAACCCATCGCACACAATGACAAGGTGAGCATCACTCGAACTCGCACCGCACAGTCTCACGAACTGATCCGGGGACTGGTTGGCGCGCAGCCCGTCGTCGTCGAGGCACACAATGCGATGAGGAAGCTCGTCCTCAACCGCCCAAAGGCACTCAACTCGCTCAACGAAGAGATGATCGACCTCATCCAGTCAAACCTCACTGTGCGCAACCCGTCCACCACTCGCCGAAGAGGGAGGGACGGCAGGGCTGACCCTCCTCATCTATCCCAACTCGCTCCCTCGACCCGCAGAAACTCGAAAAGAGCGAGCTGGCCAACGTGATCCTCATCAAGAGCAACGGCAAGCACTTTTGCGCAGGCGGAGACGTCGTCAGTGCGTTCCCACCCTTCTCTCCCTCCTCATCCTTGTCCCGACAAACTGACGGAATCCCGTTCCTCCCTTCTTTCGCTCCGCGCAGCCCTCTCCAAGTACCTGGAGGACGAGAAGACATGGGTCAAGGCGAGCAGTTTCTTCGAGAAGGAGTACGAGACCGTGCGTCCACCCCCTTCCTCTCCCCGAGTACCCCTCGCTCATCCGCCTTACATCCGCGCGCAGAACCACTTCCTCGCGACGACTCCCAAGCCTGTCGTCGCCATCATGAACGGCGTCACCTGTGCGTGCGCACCCTTCGTGATGAGACGTTATCAAGTCGCTGACTTTCGCTTTCCACCGTGCAGTCGGCGGAGGAGTCGGCATCACCGGCCACGGCGCGTTCCGCATCGCGACCGAGACGACGCAGATCGCCATGCCCGAGGTATGTCTCCTCCCCAATCCCACGACACTCGCCGCACTGACATCGCCCGCACGCAGACCAAGATCGGCCTGTTCCCTGACGTCGGCGCCAACTTTATCCTCCCGCGCCTCGACGGCCAACTGGGTCTCTACCTCGGCCTGACCTCGTTCCCCCTCAAAGGCGCCGCAACCTACCTCGCCGGTCTCGCGACGCACTACGTCCCTTCGGACCGGCTGGCAGACCTCGAACACCGACTGTCGGAACTGGACGTCACGGCGACGCACGAGACGGTCAATGCGTGCATCGAGGAATTCGTTGCCGACTCGGACGAGTTGAGGACCGCGCTCGAGGCGTACCCGCTTGTTGGACCTGTCCGACGCGCGATCGACGAGATCTTTTCGCGCAAAAGCCCGGAGGAGATGGTTAGTGAGTTGGCCAAGTTGTACGAGAAGGAGAGGCCGGACGACCCCGAGCCAGACGTCTCGCGGTTCACGCTCCATCCGGACCGGGACGCGGAGGATGCGAGCGAGGTGAGGCGTTGGGCGAAGGAGACGCGCGAAGCGATCGAGTTGCGCAGTCCGACCAGCGTCAAACTCACCGTCCAAGCGATCCGTCAAGGGAGGAACTTGACTATCGACGACGTGTTCAAGATGGACGCGCGAATCGCCGCCGCGTGTTGTTCGCCCGCCGTACACCCCGATTTCCGACACGGCGTCACCGAGCTCCTCATCAAGAAGAACAAGCCCGAAGTCCAGCGACCGGAGTGGCAGCCCGCGACGTTGAGCCAAGTGACGGACGACCACATCCAAAAGACGTTCTTTGCCCACCCTCCGCCCTTCACCAACCCTCCCTTGCCGAAACTCAACCTCTCGCGTATGCAGCGCGCGCAGGGCGCGTACCCGACTTACCGCGTCTCGCCTCATGCGAAGTGGTTGTTGCCGACCGAGCGGGACGTGGAGAAGGTCGTCAAGGGCGAGGATGCGGGGAGCGACGAGTATGCGGTCACGAGGCAGGAGGTCGTCGAGAGACTTGTTGCGAGGTGGAGGGGTAAAGTTGGAGTGGCCGAGAAGGTCGAGGAGGTGTTGAGTCGCAAGACGGTCGTCGCTGAGCAGGACACGCTCAAGTGGGTGTCGTAGGGACGTTGTAACGAAAACGAATTGAACAGGTCCTCGTGCAGTGAGGTGATTGCGATGTGACCAAGCGATGCAAAGCTGTTTCGAAGCGCGGTGCTACAACAGCAAGAGACGGAGACAGATGCGAGTGGGTGGTGGCAAAGGCAACAGAGATCATGCGATAGAGACGGACGAATAACACAGATCAAGCGATGCGTGGGCGGCGAGCTAGTCGTCGTCCGAGTCGGCGGGCAGGCCGCGCTCGATGCGGCGCTGGCGCTTCTGCCAGCGGCGGTGGTCGTCCGAGTCCCACTCCTCGGGGTCCTTCGTCTCCCACCAGGGCTTTTCGAACGAGGACGTACACGGCGAGTTAGCAAGCGATACTCGAGACGAGTCCCAAGCCGACGAGGCGCCAACGACCTCGCAACGCACCTTCTCCTCGTCCGAATAGCTCTCATCGCCCTTCTTTTTCTTCTTCTTCGGCTTGTCTTCCTTGAGGATCTTCTTCGGCGGCGGCGCAGGCTTGAGATTCGTATGGAGCGGAGGGAGCTTGGCGCGATTCGAGAGGCCGGGAGGGCGGAAGGTCGCGAGTCCCCGCTTGGCCATGATGGCGGCGAGGCCTGCGATCACAAACACTCAGCGTAGAAGAGAGGAAGTGGGAAGAGCGAGACGTACTGCCTGGCTTGGGCGGCTTGGAGAAAGGCGTTCCGGGCGTGCCGACCGAGCTGCGGCCGCGCTGGACTTGCTGAGGTGTACCGCGAGACGTGCTCGCTTGGGCGAAAGCCTTATTCTCCTGCAGGCGCCGGAAGACTCAGTACGACGGCCGGCGAGGGACGAGGAAGGCTCACGCACCTTGGCCTCGCTCGATGCGGGCGACGGAGGATCAGCCTTCTCCTCCTCCTCATCCTCGTCATCCGCCTCCTCATCGTCCTTGACGACCAACTTCCCCTTCCCCTTGCCTGCTCCGCTGTGCCCCTTGTCCGCCGCAATGAACGACTCGTCCGCCTCCTGTGCAGCCTTCGTCACAGCGTCCATCCTCTCCTCAAGCGAGCGACGATTGCCCGAAGCGCGGGAGACGGCAGGCGAGACGGAGCGAGCGGCAGTCGAGGCGGCGCGAGACGAAGCGGGCGAGTCGTCGACCTTGTTCGCTGCGGCGCGCTTCTTCCTAGGCGCCTTGCCCTTCTTGCGCGCAACGGGCTGCTCGTCCTCGTCGGAAGGCGACTCGTCGCCGGTGTTGATGGCCGAAGTCGCGTCGCTGGCTGCATCGTTCTGCTCATCGTCTGAAGCGGGAACGACGTTCTTCTTGCTGCGACCTTTCTTGGTGGGAGCGGGCGCAGTTTTCGCCTTCGCCTTCCCTTTGCCTTTGCCCTTCTTCGCCTTGGCGGCGGGACCGGCATCTGACGCCGACGGAGAGGCGGGTGCGGCCGTTGGAGCGTCGGCGGCAGCGGGCTGGTCGTCCTCCTCCGAGTCCTGCACGACGGCCTTCTTCTTGCCCTTGTCGGCCTTCTTCTTCGCAACGACAGGTTCCTCCTGCTCGCGGTCCATCTCCGGGTCCGCCGCAGCCTGATCCGCGTCGACCATGACCGCGTCGTCCTCTTCGACGTCTGCCGCCGCCTCGGCTTCGCCAGTACCAGCAGGCTCAGCCGGCGTCTCGGGAACGACCTGCGTCTCGCCCGCCCCGATCGAAGCCTTCTTGACCGTCGGCGCCCTCCGAGGCTTGGCCTTTTCCCCCTCCTTCTGCCTCTTCTTCGGCGCAGCCTTCTTCTTCTTCCCCTTCTTCCCCTTCCCGCCCGTCTCGAAATCCGAATCGGCCTCCTCAACGCGGTCATTCACAAGCGCAATCTCCTCCGCGAGACGTTTCTGCCCGTCTTCGTCTTCCGAGACGGCCTCGCTGCGGGCGGTAGACTTGCGAGACTTCTTCGTTGGGCGTGCGTCGGCGTCGTCGGCTCCTGCGGAGGTCGAGGCGGTCGACCTGCTACCAGGCTTGTGTGACACCGAGCCAGGGATGGAGAGCGGGTCGTCTTCCTCCTCGTCGACGATCGAGCGCTTGTTCTTCGTCGAGGCGGAGGCGGAGGCGGAGGCGAGCACAATCTCGTCATCGTCGTCATTTTCCGAGTCGACCGTCTCCTTCGATAAGACGCGCTCCTCCGACGGCTTTGTCGACGCCGTGCGCTGGCGCTTCGGACCCTTTGCCTTCGTGGCAGGAGGCTGCTCGTAGACCGTCTCGCCCCCTTCGCGCGACTGGTGCTCCTCGTCCTCCTCCGAGTCGGCAACCGCACGCTTCTTCCCCTTCCCCTTCTCCTTTGCCGCGGACTTCTTCTTCTCAGCGGAAGACGAGCTCTTCTTCGACGACGTCCTCGCCTGCGCAGGCGACTCGATCTCGACCACGAAATCATGAGTTTTCGAAGAGCGCGACTTCGAAGGACCGGATGCTGCCGACGTCGAGGTGACGATCGGATCGGTGGAAGTCGTGTTGGTCGCTGTAGTGTTCGGGCGAGAGAGGGAAGAGGTGGTCGTGTCGTGGATGGAGGAGGAGGCGAGGTTTGTGTTTGCGGGAGGAGCGACCGGGGAGGGGTTGTTGAGGGCGTTGAAGCGGGATGGGCCGGCGACAGGTGCGACAGACTGGCCTGAGAGGGAGAGGCGGGCGGAGGCGGCTATACGGCAGCAAGACAACGTCAGCGACGAGTCCGAGGAGGAAAGACGTCGCCAAACATACCTTCCTCGCCGTCGCTGTCTGCAATGACAAGCTCGCCGCTCGTATCCTCCTCCATTGCTCCTATACCAGTCGCATCGCCGAAAGGCTTCATGCCAGCCGGGTCTGCCATGAGCGGGTTCATGCCGGTCGAATCTCGCGCTGAAGAGAGGGTCGACGGAGTCTCCTGCACGAGGACCTTGGCTGCGGGAGCACTCGGCGCCGTCGTAGTAGCGAATGTAGTCGGCACGACCTCCCTCTCCAGCCCCTGATACGTCGGGAGCTGTGGCAGACGCTGAGGGAGATGAACCTGCTCGTCGCTGCTCGACCTGAAGACGCCTGTACTACTGGTCCCTGCCAGCTGGCTCGTCTGCACCGTACTGCTGTTGTCGAGCGTCCCACCACCTAGCGTGCCGTACTTCGTCGGCGGTGGCGGTTGCGAGTCTGTCGGCTGAGCAGGAGGAGCTTGCGAGCGCGAGAGAGCGAGGGCGCGCTCGAGGTCTGCTTGTGCGCGGCGTTCGGCTGGGTGCAGGCGACCTGGACTCATCCAGCACAGCGACCACAGAGCAATGGCGAACGGACAAAGTCAAACAAGCGCGAGGAGACCGCGACACAACGCGACGAGGACCTCACGTGCGACGAAAGCGAGCGACGTCGACGACGACGGCCGCGACACTGCCTTGTAATGCATCTCCTACTTGCCCTCGTACTCGCTCTTGACCCCCAGAGCAATCCGCACATCCTCGTCCCAAACAGTCTTGACCATCCTCCAATTCCCCTCCATTTCCTTGTCAACGTCCGTTCCCTCCTTCTTCCATCTCCGCAGCACTTCCTCACACCGCTTCACACCCTCTTCTGCCTCCCGCGCAGCTGCGTCGCAAATCGCCTGCACGCTCGCGCGAACTTTCGCTTCGTTGGCAGAGGACACCGTCTCCGCCACGCCGTTGATGTTGTTGTACCACGCCGCAAACGAGTCGGCGGAGAGGACGGCGAGCGTGGGGAGTCGGAGGTGGAGGAGGCGAAGGGCGACGAGCACGCGCCAGGAGGGCGAAGGAGGATCAGGTTTCGCCGAGAGGGTCATGTCGCTGCGAGGATGTCGTCAATCGGTCAGTGTCTTCGCCAAGCTCAGACAGGTATGCGATCCGCTCTACAGCAGCGGAACGAAACCAGCTGGAGACGACCGGACGCACCCCCAGTACCCCTCATCCTTTAGAACGCCAACCTTCAACTCCCCCTCCCTCCCCTGCGCCTCAAACAGCCCCTTTATGTACTTGTCCACCTCGACAACGTTGTAGTCGTTCTCAGCGCCAATCACGAACCCGTACTCGGTCAAGAGCATCGCGTCCTGCGAGGCAATCCGAAGTTAGCGGGGGTAGTGGAGGGGGCAGGCAGAGGCGCACCTCGTGAGCACCGTAGCTGAAGGCGAGTTCGTCTCCGTCTCGCAGTGGAGGGTCGCCTGACGACGTGCTCGGTGCGGAGAAGGTCATGCTGGCGATTCGAGGCGAAGGTTTAGTCTGCGGAATATACAGGCTCGTCAGCGAGCTGAGCGAACTCGTGCAGGTATATGAGTTACCTACCGTTCGACCTGGAACGTGGTTGATCATGTCGATCACGGGGCAAAGCGTGAGGTTGTTCTCCTTGCGGCCGTCGAGGTCGAAGTAGATGCAACGCGTGTTGACTGCAGCCACCACATATGCGAAGATCGGACATAGTCAGGAGACGTGCTAAGTCCGAATGCGATAAGCGCGGACGCACCGTTGAGCCAGCCGAGCAGGAAGTCAAAGAATCCCAGCTCGCCCTCAACTTCCGTTCCATGATCTGCCTGTGCTTCGCAAGCATATCTGAATCAGCATGTGCTTCAAAGCGAGCACGGCGCCGAAGAACAAGCCGCTAACGCACCCACAGCCGCCTCACGACGTCCCGATCCTCGGTAAACCGCTTTTCGACATCCCTTGCCCTCCTCCTCGTCGCCCCATCCATCAGCTCCACCAAATCCGCCAACCTCTTTCTCTTCCTCGCGTCGTCCTGCCACTGATCAAGCGAGACGTCGTCTTCGGAAAGGGAGAAATCGGCTTTGAGTGTTGCGAGAGAGCGGGAGTGGATGGACCATGTGAGGGGGACGGTAGGGAAAGAACGAGGGAGAGAGGCGATGAAGGGCCAGTATTTGTCTTGCGGTGTCGCGCGTGGAGGTCGAGGAGCGGCAGTCGAGGCAGACTTGGCGTTATCTGGGAGGGCAGATGTCGAGGAAGTTCGGTTCGGCAGGGGTGGTCGTCGGTCATCCGGATGCAGGTGCCGGCGGAACTGGAGTGCAAGATGGAGAGATAGCCATTGGATGGCGTTTAGGGAAGCGAAGGAGGGCGGGTAGAGCGGTTTTAGGGTGCGGAGGTTCAGGAGGGCGGCATTCGGGATGGATATCAGAAGCGAGCCGGGCTGCGAAAGGTATTGTAAGCACGTCTGTAATGAATCGGTTGATAGGGACGCACCGGCGAGTCTCCCCTCGCAACCAAACCTCGCCCAGCTGTTGCGTGCGAAGAGGTGAGCGACTGTTCTCGCCGCGCAACAACCCCAAGTCGGGCGTACCTTCGTTGTGTACGAGCCTGACACTTTTCTCCGGGTCCACGTGGTTCGGAAAGGTCCTCAACCAGGCGAGGAGGGCGTCCCAGACTGGATCTTCGCTCATTGCTGATGAGGAGAGGGAGGGAGAGAACGAGGGGTCGGGCGAGAATGTGAAGGCGCAGGTCGATTCTGAGAGACCCAGCTGTGACCCTGAGCGTGTAGTTGCGGCCGTACAAGCGATGTTGCGAGCGAGAGCAGGACGTAGAGAGTGAAGAGGCGGTGCCGAGGTCCTCAATGAGCCAACTGGGCTCAAGTTCGTGTGCTATAGCAAGCCTATGCCAAGTAACAACGTACAAGCCTTCACTAGAAGCTGTAACGAGCATTGGAACGCAGCAAGTGAAGCGGTGCTCGAGACGGAGGACGAGCAAGGGCACAGGACAGCGACTGCGTCCAGCACCTCTCTCGGGCACACAGTCCGTGCGCATCTTATGAAGCGCCATGTCGCGCCTTTTGCAGTCAACCCCTCCCATCCTCCCTGCCATCCGCCATGTCTACACCAACCGCTTGTCCACCTTGACAACGCTCGCGGGCCTCGGTTCCGCACCCCCCACAGCCGTGACCGCTCCAGCAGGCGTAAAGTCGATAGGGACGGCCGGTTCTGACGGAGAAGCAGGTTGAGGGGCGGGAGTCGAAAGGGAAGAGAGGGAGGATTGGACTTGGCGGTATGTTCGCGAGGCGAGGGAGAACCAGTCGGCGGTTTGGGCGGCGTGGAAGGCAGTGCCGAGTTGCTCGTTCCACTGCGCGAGGAACGACGGCCGGATGGAAGGTAGTCAGAGCGGTTCAGGTCGAGAAGAGAGGGAGGATGGAAGGTATCGTCAGCGCGTTTATCCCGAAGCGCCCTGTTCGAGCGACAATAGCACAGCGGGACTCACGCGAGCCTTGAGCTCCTCGGTGAACGGCAGCCGCTGCGGGATGACCGGACCCTGAGCGGGCGAAGTCGTCTGAGCAGCCGGGTTGGGCGCTGAGCGGACCAGCTCGTCCGACAGGCGGTGCAAGTCGGTCGAGAGGGACTCTGTCGTGCGGCGGATCTCGTCCTGGTAGTACGCCGTGAGCCTGCGGAGTTGACGAGCGATGAGGATTAGCGACTCGGGTGAGGGGAGCGGGAGAGGGAGCGCACCCGCCGCCCAGTGCTCCACCGATCAAGAACTTGACAAAGAACGACATCCTGGACGCTCCACGAGCACAACCTGGCGACAGACGAGAATAGACGGCGAGCAACCTGCGAGCGACATGGCTTCGCCGTCGACCTGCACCTCGACTCGCTCAGATTGGCTCGCGAGTGTGCTTGATAGCGTTCAACAAGTACTGTCCGACTTCCTGGACCCGCGCCGACTGTTCCCGCCGCTTCACTGGCTCTGTCGCTTTCCCTCGTCCGCCCTCCTCGACTTGCCTTCCAACCCATCCTTCGCACATACGCTTCCAGACGTTCTATCAAGGCGACAGCACTCTCTTCGACACCCGCCATGACCGAAAAATTGCCCGACTTCGATGCTGGTGTCGCGTACTGGACGGCGACGAGCGCAGATGTAGACGGCGTCCTTGGAGGATACGGCGAGTAAGTGCAAGGTCAGCAGATACTTCTGAGTCTAGACTGATGTCTCTTTGTACAGAGGCACCCCCGTCTCGCGCCTCGACGCAACCTCTTCCCGCCTGCTCATCCTCTCGCTCCTCCCTCAACTCTCGACCATCTCCCCTCCGCACCTCCCCGCTTCTTCCGCCCCTTCTCGTCCCTCGCGACCGTTCCGCGCTCTCGACTGCGGCGCCGGCATCGGTCGCGTAACATCCACCGTCCTCCTCCCGCTCTTCGACCTGGTCGACCTCGTCGAACCCGTCGAGCCGTTTGTCGTACAAGCGCAGACGAATGCGTTGCAAGGCAGAGAAGGGTGGAAGTGGTTGCATGTTGAGGATGAGAGCAAGAAGAAGGGCGTGAGGATTTGGAGGGCGGGGTTGCAGCATTTCGATCCGCTTGCGCCGGCGCGGCCGGTCAAGGGCGAGGCGAATGGAGCGGAGGCGGCCGAAACGAGCGCGAAGGTGGAGCTGTTCGCGCAGCTGGGCAAGGAGGATGCGGCATGGCCTGAACCGTCGGAGGACTTGAAAGTTGCGGAAGAAGGGTACGACCTCGTCATGGTCCAATGGTGCATCGGCCACCTCTCCGACTCGGAGCTCGTCGCGTACCTCCAACGAAGTCGACGAGCGCTCCGTCAACGGGCAGACGGGACATGCGAGGGCTACATCATCGTCAAGGAGAACGTCTGCAAGGATACGGACGGAGATGGCGCGGGCAAGATCTTTGACGAGGACGACAGCTCGATCACGAGGTCGGACAAGGCGTTCAGGGAGGTGTTTGAACAGGCGGGGCTGACGATCGTGCGGCGAGAGGTGCAGAGGGGTTTCCCGGCCGGTGCGCTTCATCTCACCATCTCCCTCGCTCTGCCTGCCATTGACCTTTTCTCCTACAGAACTGTTCCCCGTCGTCGCGTACGCGTTGCGATAGCCACAGAGGAGCCGAGGGGTTCGTAGACGAAAGCGCGAGCTGCAACTCATTCAGCGCTCTCACACAACTTGCTTCGCAGTCTCTGGTCGGACAGGCGGTTCGCTCGATCGCGTCGGCTGCTTCGCCACGTCCTCCACAACGAGAGACGACAGAGCAGGCAAACAGCTCACACGGCCAAATTACGTACAACGGGGTAGTCGGGGCGAGTGCTACACAGAGTGTATGGACTGGGCTAGACAGAGAATGGACAGTCGAATGTGTGAGACATAGGGTAGCGGGTAAAGCGAACGGGGACGAGGAAGCTGGAACGAAACGGGGAGTCGAGACAGGAGGGAAGATCACGCCTTGGCGGCCTTCTGCTCCTTCTTGGCCTTGGAGACGAGCTTGGCGTAGCGCAGGCCGCAGGCGTTGCACAGTGACTTGGGTCCGTCGGGACCTTTGCGCCATTCGGGCGACTCGACCGTGCCGCAATCCCGGCAAACGAACTCGCCCTCCTCGACGCGCGACTTCTGCACGCGACATCGGATGTGCATCAGCAATGGCCGTGAGAGAATTGGAAATCAGCTGTAAAGCCGCGAACTGCGAGCGCACCTTCTTCCTCTTCTCGCCCGTCCCGTCTCCCTTCGTGCCGGTTGCCGAGATACCAATCCCCAGAGCACCGTACGTGTTGCTGGTCGAAGGGATGAGCGTCGAAGTCTGGACGAGGCCGGTCGCGGGGTCGATGACGGTGCTGCGCGAGGCGTCGAACGAGTCGCCGCGGTACATGCCCGGTTGGCCGTAAGGGAAGCCTGCACGCTCGACCCCGTCAGCTTGCGAGCGAAAAAAGGGGGTCAAAGGACGCACCACCGCTGGACCCGTCGCCCTCGACCTCCTTGTACATGAGAAGCAACTCTTGCCGCAGACGCTCGTTCTCGAACTTGAGCTCGAGGAAGCCGTCGAGGAGCGACTGGTTCTTCGAAGGGTACGGTCGGGCCATGGCGAAGAAGCACTTGGCAGGCTGGTTCGGCGACTGCTGAGGCTTGCCACCCTCGTAATAAGGGTGGCCGGTCACCTCGAACAAGACGTGGCGGTCGTCCTTGGTCTTGAAGCGGTAGTAGAGCGTGAGGGTGTCGCCTGTCCGGCACGACTGCTCAAAGTCGCGCTTGAACGCATGTGCGTCGTCCTGGTGGATGTAGTCGAAGATGCTTTGTCCGAAGAGCTCGTCCGCTGTCCAGCCTGCCAAGTCCTTCACCGACGCCGACGCGAAGATGAAGTTGCCCGCCGGGCTGAGCACTTGCATGAAGTCCTGTAGAACGTACGGACGCGCGTCAGTACAGCGAAAAGCGTCTGCGATCCTCGCGAGAACGCACCTGCAGCTCCTGGAGGATGTGCTCGCTCCAGTTCTTGCGGGTCGTGAACAAGCTCGTCGTGCTGCTCGCCTTGACGGTGTGCGACGCGCCCTCTGGCCGCTGGTACGGCGCGGCAGGGTGCCGCGTCGACGACCCTCCTGCGCCCGATCCCGCGCTGCCAGCCTGCCCGCCCGCTCCGCCCGACGCCGCGCTCATCGAGTGGTCGCGCCTGTGCGACGCAGACTGTCGACTGGGTCCTGCTGTGCTGTCTGCAAGCGCGCAAGAGAGGCGTGGTGAGCCGTCGTCGCGAGGTGCCCGGTGTGAGCTGATGAGGAATGGCGAGAGAGGCGTGCTCACCGCGGGTCTGGAGCATGTGCTGCTGCTGGTACTGCGGCTGCGAGTGCTGTTGCTGGTGCGCGTGCCCCATCTGCTGCTGGTACATGCCCATGTCGCCGTTGGTCGGGTGCTGCTGGGCGAGGGAGGTGGAGGTCGAAGGGGTTGGCTGGCCGTAGTACGGCTGCTGGCTCGTGTAGTACTGGTTGCCCTGCATCGTGCTCACTCAAGCAGCTGGGAGAACAGCGAGCGAGAGCGTGTTGGCTAGAGCGAACGAGCGTAGCTTCCTCGACCGACCTCTCCGACAAACCGGTTCAAGCGGGACAGTCTCTCGAGACTGTACTGTGTCGCTGCTGCAATGCCTGTTGCAAGCGAACACGGTACTCCGACGCCAGAGGAAGCGAAATAATGGGATCAACATGGGAAAACGAGAGACGATGAGGACGAGGCGAGACGAGGGTGTGGTTGGGGTGCAGCTGCTGGTGGGTACTGATAACGAATGTGTGTTGTCTAGAAACAGGCGACTGTGGAGAGACACGGTCAGACAAGCCGGAGAAAGCGAAGGGAGGACCCGCGGACTCACACTTGCTCTTCCTCTTGCTCGCGGCCTCCATCCTCGCCTCGAGCTCCATCCGCGCCCTCTCGGCCCTCGCCTCCCTCGTCCGCTGCTCCTGCAACCTCTCCTCCATATCCAGCACAGACTGTCTGTAGCTCTCGCTCGTTGTGTGCGAGTCTTGCGCCTCTTGCCGCAACCGGTCGACAGTCGCCTTGTGCTGGTCCCGCTCGCGCGCGTACTCGTTCGACTGCAGCCGCGCCTTGCGCAGGTTGCGCTCCGAGTCGTTGAGCGCCGATTCAAGCGTGCTGACGAGGTCGACCTGCGCTTGGTACTCGGCATTTCGCTGGGCGAGCTGCTGCTTGAGGCGGGCGAGCTGCGGTGCGGGTGTGAGCTAGAGCTCGTAGACTCGAGGGACAGACGTCGACGCACCTGAGCTTCATGCTCCTTGACCTGCACTGCAAGCTTCGCGTCTCCAGCCTGCAGGGCGACCGAACTCTCGCCTGACCCGCCAAGCGAACCGCGACGATGCTCCGTCGCCGCCGTAGCAGTCGACGAGGCAGATGACCGTCGACCACCGAGTCGGAGAGGGGAGCCACCGGCCGGAACAGGCGGGAGAGGCGAAGTTGGTGCGGGGGCAGGGGGAGGCGGGACGGAAGGCGGCGGAGTTGGCGGAGGGAACTTGCCGCTGAACGTACTGCCGTTGCTGAAGAGGCGCTCGCTGCGGAGCGGGGGAGAAGTCGCGCGGTCGAGGTCGCTCGTAGGCGACATGGCGCGGGAGCCGAACTCGGAGGGCGGCGACTGGACGGACGAGATGCCGAGTCCTGCGTTGCTGGACGAGAGCGACATGCGTGCGAGTTGGGTAGCGAGCGTGCCCTTCTCCTTGCGAGTCAGGACGAGCTGGGCGTCGAGCTTGGTGACGACCGTACGATACTGCTGGACCTGCTGGACCATCGCTTCGAGCCGGCCATCGTCCTCCGCGACACCATCCTCGCCGCCTCGCAGCTCGTGGATTTCCGAAATGAGGCGAGCACGATCGGCTTGCGACTCGTGCAGCACCTGTTCGGGCGAAGCGAGCGAGGCGAGAGCGGTCTGCGTCTCAGGAGCGACGGTATTCGGAGGAGCGGTCTGCTGGACCCTGATGGACTGTCGCAACGAGTTGAGCTCCTTCGCATGGTCGGCAACGAGGTTCGCGTGTCGAGCCGAGAGCTCGTCGAGCCGCTCAGCAAGGCTGTCGCGCTGCGTGGAGAAGGCAGCTGCAGCATCCCGAGCGCCCGCAAGCTCGTCCTGCAAGCCTGCAAGCTCGGTGCGAACCGAATCAACAGCTTGTTGGGCAACGTCTCGCTCGGCTGAGACAGCGGCGAGCGCGGACGCATGCGCAGCCGCCGCTTCGTCGAGCTGGTTCTGCGTCTTGCTCGCCGCGTCCTGCACGGCGCTCGAGTGCTCATCGGAAAGGCGCTGCAAATCGGCATCATAGTCAATGCGAAGGTTGGCGAGCGCGGCGTCGTGGTCGGAGGCGAGCGAGGCGAGCTTGCCCTCGTGTTCGCGCGAGAGGGCGGAGAGGGCATCGGAGTGGTCGGCAGCGAGAGAGGCGCGTACAGCTTCGAAGGCGGTGGTGTGCTCCTGCAAGCTCGTAGCGTTAGCGCGGTGTTCGCAACCGGGTGCTGGACGAGCACGTACGACCTTGGCCTGCTCAAGCGCGTTCTCGCGAGCCGATCGCTCGTTATCCAAAGCCGTCTCATGCGCCTGGCGAAGACTGAGACGCAGACCTTCGTGCTCGGCAAGCAGACGCTCAACTTCAGCCGAATGTTCGGCAATGAGCCGCTCCTTCTCCTCGGCATGGCTTGTTCGCGCTGCCTCCAGCTTTTCGTTGAGTTGACGTGCTTTGTCGGCGTCCGATATCGAGGCGGATCGCGCAGCTTCATGCTCGGCTTGGAGGCTCTCGAGGGCGGCGGAGTGCTCGGCAGCAGCCGCATTGAGCTGGCGCTGCAAATCCTGCTTGAGCTCGTCGACCGTCAGGGCGTGCTGCGAGGTAAGGTCGACTCGAGCAGATTCTAGTGCCTCGACGTGCTTCGACTCGAGGGCGGCGACAGCTTCGTCGGGCTGGCGCTTGATTTCCTCGAGCTCCGAGGCATGCGAGTCGGCGGCCAGCTTCGATGACTGCTCGTGCTTGTCCCGCAGCGACTGTAGGACGACGGCCTGCTCTGCCTCGACCCGCTCGAGCTCCGCCACACGCTCTTGTCGAGCCTGCTCGAGCTTTTCAGCGGCGTCGCGTGAGGCGTCGTTGTGCGTCGAGACGAGGTCCGCCTGTTGCTCCGCCGCTTGTCGGAACCGTGCATCGTTCTCGGCCTGCTGAGCGGACAGGGCGGCCAAGTGCTTCGTCTCGAGTTCTGCGAGAGCTGTAGCATGCTCCGTGCGAAGCTGGTCGAGCGCGGCGGCGTGACACGTCCCCTGCGAGCGGAGCGCCGTCTCGTGCTCTTCGCGCAGCGCGTCCACCGCGGCCGCATGCTCCTGCTTCGTCCGCTCGACCTCGTCCGCATGTTTTTGTCGAGCCGCATCGAGTTCGACACCTGCAGCGCCCGACGCGGCTTCTTGTCTCGACGTGAGTTGGGCATGGTCATCGACGAGCTGTCGAAGGCGCGCGTCGTGCTCGTCTTGCTGGGCAGACAGGGTGGAGGAGTGCTTCGTCTCGAGATCGGCGAGGGCGGAAGTGTGGCAGGCGCGAAGCTGGTCGAGGGCGGAGGCGTGCTCCGCTTCACGCTCTCGAAGCTTCGTGTCGTGCTCATCTCGAAGAGCTTGTCGTTCGCGCTCCGCCGTCGATTGATACTCGGCGAGGGTCGAAGCGTGTTCGGCGGAGAGCTTTTCGATAGCGATCGCGACGTCCGCCTGACCCGCCGACGAGAGCGCTTCGAGCTGAGTCTCGAGGTGGCGAACCTGCTCGAGCAGCGCATCGACCTGGGCCTTCGACTCCGTTGCTGCGGCGTCGAGCTTGACCTGCAAGTCGTCGGCATACTGCACGTCTCGTTGTCGAAGCGCTTCGGCATGCTGGGCTGCGAGCACCTCAAGGGCAGAGGCGTGCCCCGTGTCTTTGCTGCGCAAGTCGTCCTCGTGGGCGGACAACGCATCACGCAAAGCGGTAGCGTGGCCGGCTTCGAGCTCTGCGATGAGCTTCGCGTGCTCGGCGGCGAGCGAGACAAGATGGTCGCGATGAGCTGTAGAGAGCCGTGAGCGTGGAACGTCGTAAAGTGGCGAGTATTGCTCACCTGCTTCAGCCGCCTCCCTCGTTTTCGCAACCTCCGCATCCAGTTTGTCCAGCGCCTCCTTCGCTTCCTCTTCCGCTCGAGTCGCCGCCGACGCCAGTTCGCCTTGCAATCGCTCGACTTCGGCAGACTTGTCCGCGAGATTCCGCTCGAGCGCAAGTCGTCCGGTCTCCGCCGCTTCTTTCTCTTCTCGCATCCTGTCGACCTCGTTCGACGCGTTCAAGATCTGGTCTCGCGAGAGTACGGCGAGTTCATCGTGTTGCTTTTGAAGCGCCTCGAGCTGGCTCTGCAGCTGCTCGACAGTCTCGCGGTGGACCGACTCCTTGTGCGCCATCGAACGCATCAGCTCATCGAGCCGTTGCGACTGATCCTGCTGATCGGAACGCGCATGATCAGGCCCGCCGAGAGCGAAGAGGCCGAGGCCGGTGCCGTTCAAGTCGGCGCGAAGCGAGTCGAAGGTGGATTGGGTGCGAGGAGAGAGGAGCAGTTCGGAGGACGGCGTCGGATGCTCCCCAGGGGGAGGTGTGGCTGGGCGTTCGGTGACAATCGAGGGGAGGGGCATCCCGGCGGGATGAAGAGGTGAAGGTGCGGACGACGGGTCGGGCGCACGAAGCTGTTGCATTGTCGCTTCGAGCGCCGCGATTTCAGCGTCCCGCTCGTTCAGCGTCGACTGGAGCTTCAGTACTTCCTCCTTCATCTGCTCAGAGCTCCGTTCGGTCTGTCCGAAGAAGCTGTCGCGCCGAATGTGCGAACTCGACGAGGGCGAGACGGTGTGGGGACTCGTCGGGCAGGAGGTTTGGGAGAATACTGCCGAGGACAACTCCTGCGCCAAAGAAGCCGAGCGCAAGTGCGACGGCGACGAGGCTCCCTGTCCTCGGCCGAGAAAAGACAGCCGCTGCGGTGACAGCGGCATGCTCCGACGGGCGTGCGGCGTTCGAGGAGCCGACCGCTGCATGACCGGCGAGCCGGTGCGCGTCGAGGTGGGCGAGTCGGCGAGCTCTTGGACAGCATCGCCCTTCTCGTCCTCCTCTCCGCCTACTCTTCCCCTCGCAACCTGCGAGCCCGACTCGCTGAAGTCGGACTCCGACCGCCGCGACTGCAGAAGTCGTGACTCCTGGATCTGGCCATTCAGGTCGTCGATCTCCTTGAGCGAGTCGCGGTACTTCTGCTGCGCCGCTTCGAGGTCCCGCAAGGTCTGCTCGTGAGTCGCCTGGAGCGAGGCGATCTGTTGTCGCAGATCGTCGTCGGCGGAGGGTACGTCGGCGGCGGGCGAAGGGAAGGCGACGACAGCGGCGTCGCGAGCAGTCGCAACTTCGGCGGCTTCAGGTGATCCTGATTCGACAGAGGACGAGCCGGGCGTTCTGGGTGGGGTCATGGCCGGCCCCAAATTTCGCGTCCGCTCAAGCGTACGGACGCGGCCGAGCAACTCCTCCTTGACCGCCTTCTCCTCCGACGCCAGCTTCTGCAACCGCTGCGCCTCTTCCTCAGCCGCGCCAACCTTGCCCTTCAGCTCGTCGACGGCGCGCTCGAGATCGTGCAACCGGTGGTCCTTGTCGTCGATCTCGGCGAGGAGAAGCTTCGAGTTGTGGCTGGTGTCGAGAAGGGTGACGCGCGCTTCGAGTTCTCGGTACGACTCCTCGCGACGAGCGACTTCGCGCTCGAGCGCTTCGATCTGTCGTCGGAGGTCCGCATTCGCTTCGTCCGCCTGCGCTAGCCGACCCTCGAGCTCCTTGATGTACAGGTCGGTCGACTGCGCCGCTTCGCGGTTCCGACTCAGCTCCTTGCGCAGGTCGGAGATGGCGACTCCGTGAGACTCGTCCGCATCGTCGACGTCTTTGAGGCGAGACTCGAGGTCGCGGACGTATTGCTCGGTCGTTCCCTCGCGCTCGGAGAGCTTGGCGACGCGCAGGCGGAGGTCGTCGATGAGGGCAGCGTTCGCCTCGTTCGTCCGCGTTTCCTCCTCGATCCGCGCCTCGAGGTCCCGCATTTCGTCTTCCGAATGACCGAGAGCCGCTTTCGTGAGTGCAAGCTGGCTCTCGAGAGCCGACAGCGACCGCTCGTACTCCTCGACGATCGGCTCCACCGCTGCGGCGAACTGGTCGCGCGACAGCGAGGACGACGACGGGCTGCCTGGCGCCGCGAAGTCGCCCGATTGCGCCTTCGCCAGTTCCGTCGTGAGGTGCGCAATCTTCTGCTGCAGCTCAGCCTCGACCGAGCCGGGAACGGCGACCTCGGCGTGGCCGTTCCGGTCGACGACGTGAGCAACGTCGCCCGACTTGAGCGCCGCCATCTCGGCTCGAAGCTTGACGATGGTGCGCTGTAGGTGCTCGAGATCGTCCCAACCGGCTTCGGTCTCGTTGATCTCAGCACGGTTCTTGATGTTGCGGGCTCGGTTCGCGTACTTGAGCGTGGAGAGCGTCTCTTGCAAGTTGAATTCGGTCTGCGAGAGGCACTTGTCAGCCGAATATGTGCAGACCGGACAAGGACGAACGAACAGGAGAAACGCAGGCAACCATCATCGTCCTCGCATTCCCTCCGAGCGAGTCTTGCAGCAACCGCGTAAGCTTCGAGTCGCGGTAAGGGACGTGCGTCGCCTTCTTCGTCGGGTCGCCGAGAGCAGAAATGACGTTCCCGAGCGCGCTGAGGCCGGCATTGATCGAGACAGCCTCCTTGGCGCGGTCACCTGTCGCAGCCGTGCGCTTCAACCGCTCTGACCCGGCGAGGTCGACAAAGTGGAATTTGGAGGTGACGTTGACCCAGGTCCCACTTTCCGAGTCCTGCGGGCTGGCGGGACGACCGAGCTGGCTGGGTGGTCGGAGGCCAACTCGACTTCCGGGGCGGTCAGAGGTGGGCGTAGCGCTGCGGCCGCCAGGGACAGGGCTAGAGACGCGAGGGATTGCGGAGAGGCGGCGGTTGTGCCGGGGTGAGGGAGGAGAGCTGGGCATCGCGGGAGAAGAAGGGGTTGAAGGACCGGAACCGGTCCATTTGCGCTGGGTGACAGTAAGGGACAGGATGGCGTGCGAACGAGACGACTGAGCGTTCATCTGAGTCTCGCCAGTCTGACGGAGGGCGGATCCGGCGGCGAGAAGGCTGCGCAAAGGCGGCTTGTCAGCTCCGAGCCGTTCGCCTGCAGGACAGGGATGAAGACCCACTCCATGACCTCGTGTGCGCTCGAGACCTTGACTTCGCGCAAGCCAGACCAGAAGATGTTGCCTTGCTTGTCCTCGCGGATCTGGACAGTCGGCCGCTCGTCTCGGTTGCCGGCGAGAAGGTCGATCAACTCCTCATTGTAGATTTCGAGGTAGCTGACCTTGGCGGAGAAGGTGAGAGCGCCTTTCGAGCTGCGTTGAGAAGCCGCAAGACGGTCGAAGATTTCGGTTACTGCGCGAGGCGTGATGCCCTGTCGTTCGACGTCGCCCAAAATCCCGTCGTTCATACGGTCCGTTCCCATCGTGTAACTCTTGCCGCTCGAAGTCTGTCCGTACGCGAGGATGGTCGCGTTGAAGCCCTCGAGGAACGAGTCGACAAGCGGTTCGGCGCAGTCCCAGACGTCGGGCTGCCCCTCGGTCGGCGCGATCACCCTGTCGAACGTGAACATCTGCTTCGCCGGTCTGCCCGAGGGTCCAGCAGCGGGCGACGCAGGTCCAGCTCCAGCCCCCACCGCTCCCGCATTGTCCGCCGAAAGCGTCGTCTCGCTGACTGGGTGAACGACGATGCGCTGAAAGCGTGGCGGGACGTTGGCAGCATCAGAGCCGATGTTTGGGCGGATCCTGACAACTGCAGGACGACATACAAGCGATGCGAAGGGCGAGAAGGTCAATGCGACGCGAGGGAGCGAACGGAGTGAGGACGGCTCGTAGGACGTACCGACTTTGACGGACGTGGTGTTGGCCCCCGCAGCTGCCGCTATGCCCGCCACAGAAGCCCGCCTGTCTCCTCCAGCGCCGGAGAGCGCTGGCATCCCAACTCCCGATCAAGCCAGTCGAGTCGGTTGGAAGCTTCGGTGAGCGCGGCGGTCCTCGCGAGGCGTTGCTGTGCGTATCTAAAGCTGCCTGCGAGTTCGGCGAGCCAGCCTGAGCGAGGTTGAGCGATGGAAGCGGCGTGAGCGGCGCGAGAAGCGTTGAGCGTTGAGGAAGTTGGCCTTTGTTCTTGCGCTCACTCGTCGCAAGAGACACTGCTGCATTGTGCGACAGCTTCTGTGGACTCACAGAGGCGACGCCTGGGGAACTACAGTCTCTCCCGAGCAACCGTTGCCCTTCTCTCGCCGTTTCCTCGCACTCTCGCTCGCGGTGCCATTCCGCCGCTCGAAGACCCTGCCCGTATCGTGAAAGGTAGAGGATACCTCATTACGGGCGACCGTCGGGAGCCGCTACCCGCTACGCCCGCGAACCTCGTCGTCCTCGCCGACCCCTCCCTCCTGGTCCCGCTTGAGCCACTCCTTGGCGACCCCAATGTGCCCACGCAACGACTTCGACGTCGACGAAGAGCGCGAGGGCCGATTCTCCCGGCGGTCCGTCCTGTGCGACGAAACCGCCGAGCCATGCTCGTCGTGATGCTTCGAGCGCGACGGTCCAGGCTGATCTTCGTCGTGCTCCTCGGGGCGCCAGTCGTCAAGACTCTCGCGACGGTGGCGGTCGTGATCGCGGGAGCGGTCGCCGTACTGGTCGTCGTCGGGCATGCTGGCGGTCTCCTCGATCAGACCGCGCCGCTTAGGCTGCGTGCGAGGCGAGACGCCGCCGTCGGAGCTGCTCATCCGGTGGTGATGCGTCGTCGACCCGCGCTGGAACGACGTGTCCGCAGAGGCGCGGAGTCCGCCAGACATGAAGCCATCGGAGAACCTTCGGCTGCCGCTGGCGGAGCTGGCGGCGTGAGACGATGGACCGCGGACGAGCTCTTCGTGTCGCTCGGACTCTGACGAAGTCGGAACCTCCTCTTCGTGGCCGTCGTGGTGGCTGACTCGAGTCCCACGATGGTCTTCGGCGAAGATGGCCTCGTGGTCGTAGCCGTCTCGGGCTTCGAAGTAGGCTCGGGCGGCTAGGCAGAGCGGGGCAAGGACGCTCTGGGTACCGGGTGGAGCTGGGTCAGTGGGAGCGACACACCGCGGGAGAGGCGACTCGACGCACGAAAGCGCCGGAGATTTGCTCTGCGCGCAGACAAGAGTGAGCGTCGAGGACTTCAGCTACACCGACTCGTCGAGAGACGCACCATACGGCCAAGCTGCGTGCAGGTCAGAGTCAGGTCAGCTTGAAGCAGGGTGTAGTAAATGCTGGCGAACGCACGATTGCTTCCCTGCATCAAGAACTCGTTGCCCGCCTGGATGTACAGCCAGATGTACCCAACGGCCCATCCGAGCCACACCGCCAACGCTACGAGCGGATCAGTCAGCAAAGAGCGCATGCAAGACAGGCTGAACGCACAGATGCCCCAGCGAAGCAGGTTCTTCCTGCGCGACGAGGCGAGGACCCAAGGTGTGTAGGAGGCGGGAGAGTGAAGGTGGGCGCAAAAGAGCCAGACGACGCTATAGGCGCGCAGGGCATGTCAGTTCCCGTTCTGGCGTTCGAGGTGTAGAACAGAACGCACATGTCTAAACCATCGACAACGCGAGGCAGCTTCTTCGATGGCTTCTGACGACGCTTGACATCGAGCGCCCGAAGTAAGGCGAACCAGAAGAGGTAGCCGACGACGAGGAAGACGGTGCTAAAGACAGCCATGCGGATGCGCCAGCCTTGGAGGTTGTGCTTGTCGATGCATTTCTCTTGCGCGAAGCCGGAGACGCTCGCTGCGATACGATCGATCAGCACGCTTCAGGACGAGCAAGAAGAAGCGATGAACCGTAGACCAGCGCAAATGCGGCTGAGAAGAAGACCAGATGGGCGAGCGTGATCCAAAGGGCGACCTTCGTAAGAAAGAGATTCCCGTAACGCGTTGCGGGGTCCTCGAAGACTTCCGCTTGTGCAGCCTGATCGCCATGGGCGAGCTCGCGAAGACTGTGGGCAGAGTGACGGCTTGAAGGACGACCATCACCGCCATGCGAAGTCGTTTCCGGCAATCCCTTTTCGCCAAGCTGGGTGAAGCCGTGCTGGGAGCGGACAGATCGTCAGTCCCGTGTAGCGTTGTCGTGGTGAAGAGCGAGAAGGAACGTACGACGTAACGAAGACGGGTGATCGACATCCCGACCACGATGGGAATGCACGAAAGCACCGTCATGGGTACCCAGCAGAAGTGGAAGAGCGACAATCGGTTCTTGGGCTCGAAGTAACGGTCGATGAGCGAGATGACGGCGCCGTCGGCAGCGAGGAGCTGGACGGCAAGCGTGTACGACGTTTCCGAGCGCCAGTTGAGCGCCATGCACAGGTTCATGAGCGAGCCGAAGATGGCGCTGCCGAGTCGCGAAGGAAGTCAGAGTGAGTAAGACACCTCGGTGACAGACTGGAAACGGGTTGAAGCGGAAGCCCGTCGGTCGAGCAAGCGGAGGAGAAGCAGGAAGGAGGAAGAGGGAGACTCACGCGAAGACGGTTCCGGGTCCGGTGATTGGGATGACCTGGCAGAGACCTGCACGGAGAAAGCGAAGATGTCAGTAAGTGGGGGCAAGGAACAGCGTGAAGGAGGGGAAGAACGAACCGCAACACTCGTCTCGCGCAGCAGCGCACCAGGTACCCTGGCATGGGAGTTGATGGGAGGGAAAGTTAGCTCGCTTGGAAGAAAAAGCAACGAAGCCCCACTTACGACGGAAAGACCGCCACCGCACGAGGACGACGAGAAAGCCTGAAGATGAAGCGATGAAGAGAGGCAAGTCAGCTTGCGAAGGTCGAACGGCAGGGTGTTCACGCACATCCTGGGCCGCCCACATAGTTGCGGGCCTGTACTGCCGTGAAGAGTTTGCGAGAGGGAGAGAGCTGGGCGGGGGCGGCGCCGGAACATCCGCGGACGACCTTCTCCTCCTCGTCGTTCGCCGATGCAGGCTGTGTTCGTGCGTGGGCGGCTAGTTCGACCATGCGGACGCCTTTGCGGGAGTTTTCGCCTTGGCATCGATCTTGCGGGAATACGCGGCGGCGAGACTTCGAAAGATTCGGTCGAGAGCTGGTGCAATACAGGCAACGCGCTACAACCCGCTTGATCTGGACGTCCGCCTCGAGCTTCTTCGCGCCGGCGAATTCGTGGACGTTCGGCTTGGCCGTCGTGTTGAGGCGGAGCGCGGGAAGAGCGCGTCCGGGTCGAGAGGCGTTTGTGAGACTGGTGGAAGTTGCGGCGGATGCGCAGAGATGGGCAGAGTCGTAGGCTTCGACGGTCGTCGCCAGCCCTTCTTGGCCTCCTTCTCGGCGTGCCAGCCCAGATACTGCTCAATCCCGATGCGGGCGACGATGGCGACGGGGACGATGATGTTCTGGAGAGGAGCGGTCAGCAAGAGGTCGTCGAGAGCGGAGGCAACGTGGACTCACGACGCATGCTGCAACCTGCCCGTAGTCGAACGGATTGTTGCCGATTAGGAGGAAGTCCTTAAGAGCCTGCCGTGTGGAGAGGACGTCAGCTCGCGACATCGCTCACTCCGAAGCGCTTTCTGACGCACGCTGATGTAGAGAGCAATAAAGCAGATCGCCCAGATGAAAAAGATGCCGTAGCACAAGACGAAGCGGATCATCTCGCGCTCCTTGGACCAGCCGTGTCCCGTCGGCTCAACCATCTCGCGCACGCGTCGAAGGTGAAGGAGGTCGGCGAGACTGCGAGAGTTGGCAGTCAGCACGAAGAGCGAGTGCTTGGCGACGTCAGCTGAACTCACTAGACGAGAACGTCACGATCCGGCGTCAGCTTCTCCTTCGGCATCTTCTTGTGTTCCTTCTGCGCCTTGCGCGCCGCATCTTCACGCCGTCGAGCAGCCGTGGTGATGCGGATGAGGAGGTAGGCGAAGAAGTAGGCCAGAAGGAGGGAGGCGGCCGTCAAACAGCCGAGGATGATGCTGTACTGCCGGAGGGGGAGCTTGTCGAGGCAGTTCGCCTGGAAAGGGTTGCGGTGGAAGAAGTAGGCGAAGATGAAGAGGATCGTCCAGCCGATCAGGTGAGCGAGGAAAAAGAAGGCGACAAACTGCGAAAGGCAAGCAGGTCAGCTGCAAGCGCGCGCTAAAAACGACGAGGGAGAACCGCACCGGCGGAAGCAGCGGCTTGTTCTTCATCACCTCGTCAATCCACATCCGGCGCTCCTTCTGCAACGCGAGATCATCCTCCGCTTGCCTGCGCTCTGCCGCGCTCTCTGGCGCCGAATGCCGTCGACCCATCTCGACTGGCGGCATCTCTGCCAGCAATCGACGGCGCAGCGCAAGGCGTGCCGGATACGAGATGTTGTGCAGGTACTCCTTTTCGACTGTGCACGTAGCGATGGCGATGGGGACGATCGAGCAGAGCATGAAGGGGAGCCACGAGACGTGGAAGGCGGTGAGGCGGTTCTTCTCGGTCGCTAGTCGGACTGCGAGACCGACCGCGGCAGCGTCTGCGCCGAGGAGCTGGAAGAAGAGGTTGTAGGTCGCCTCGCTCTTCCATGTCAAGCACCACACTGCTCGCAGCGCGAAGCTGTCAGCATCATGTCGGTGGAGGAGGGAGGAGTCGAGCGTACGGAGGTTGAACTGCAGAGACGACGGGTCAGCCTTCGCTCGCGACAGGCATTTGCAAGAGACTCACGAAGGTGCCGACTGTGAAGACGATTATGGTACCGGGACCTGCAAGAGGAAGCAACGAGGTCAGCTTTCGGCAGGGCGAGGAAGGGCAGAAGCGCGGCGCACCGGTGAATGGGGCATTCGGACAGATCACACCGCAACACTGATCCTGCAGTTGCGAGCACCACTCAGACTGGACGAAGCGAAGGTCAGCGTGCGTTCGTCGGCCGAAAGTCTGAAGGACGGACAATACTCTGTCCTGCCCGACACGTTCCCGCCATGAATGCCTGCTGCGCCAGTGCAGGCCAGTGTTCGCCCAAGTCTGCGCCGTTAATGAACCCCATGGCGAGAGAAGCGAGGCGGATGCGAGAAGAGAAAGAAACGGAGAATGACGATGGGAAGGGAGAGGGACTCCGTCCGGGGCAACAAGGCGGCCCGGAAAAGCTTAAGGAGGAGTTGCCCGCCTGCACAGCCCGCTCGCTAGCTTGATGTGTTTCGGCCGGGAGAGAGCGGTCTGAGGTGTGGAGTGGAAAAGGAGGAGGAGATGTCGGGTGCTGTGACAGCGTTTCGCGGCAGCACAGAGAGGAAGAGGGAACAGCCGTGCAGCTCCGCCAGCCCTCCAAGTCGGGTTCGCGGACACTCCGGGCGTGGGCGAGCCACACAGCAGAGAGGAGGCGACCGTCGGCCACGCGCATTCCCGTGGCCTTGAGGCCCACCGCGGTCCGCCTAGCGCATGCAAACCTTCGTGCAGGGCACAAATGCCTCACTACACATCGCTGTCCGCGCAGTTGCGAGCGACCGCATCCGAAGTTGGATGAGCGCGCGAAGTCGGCAAGAAAAACAGTGCAAGGCAAGCCTCGGGCGCTCGAGCGGCGGTGAGGTCTTGTAAGGATGCTCAAAGTGTTCTCGCGACCAGCGCAGCTTGTCCAGCTAGTTAACAGGTGGTTGTCGAGGTCGAGGAGGAGGAGCGAGAGCAGCGACGGTGTTGTCCACCTCGCAGACCGTCTCGCTGACTGGACTGAGCTCGTTGTGCGCTACTGAGACTGCTAAGGGTTCCACTCACACGCTCGAACACCGCGTTGCACCTCGCCAAGTGCCTCATCGCCTCGACCTCCTCCTGAAGCGAAACCCCGAATCAACAGCAGCGCACTCGCCTCGGAGGGCTCTACGGACGCGCAGGGAGTGATATCGTAACACTCGAGGGCGACGGGGCATCGCAGATAGCCCGTCGAGCTGAGCGACGCGTGCGGCGGGACCCTCCTTCGACGGCGACACGAACACTCCCTTGCGAGCGATGACGAGCGTACTGAGCGAGCGGCAGAAGGACGAGCTGTGAATTACGAGCTTGCCCTAGGCCGCGGATCAAAAGTTGACCTGCCCTTGCTCACAGCCACAAGTCCATCCTCGACTACCTGCACACGAACGGCTTCACCGAGACCCTGAACGCTTTCAAGGCAGAGGCGAAGCAGGAGGACTTTCAACCAGACGGAAAGGCGAAATGGAGCGGTTTGCTGGAAAAGAAGTGGACGAGCGTGATCCGGTTGCAGAAGAAGGCGCGTTTCCTCTTGCTGATTCGGCGCCGTAGGCGTATCCTGACCGTCATCGAATACGCAGATCATGGACCTCGAGACGCGGAACTCGCAGCTGCAGGATGAGCTGTCCACCGCACCCTCAAAACGACCTTCCGCCTCCTCATCCGACTGGACTCCTCGAACACCCGCACGACACACGCTCTCCGGCCACCGTTCGCCCATCACACGAGTGACCTTCCACCCTCTCTTCAGCGCCGTCGTCAGCGCAAGCGAGGACTCGACGCTGAAGGTATGGGACTGGGAGTCGGGAGATTTCGAGCGGACGGTCAAGGGGCACACGAAGGCGGTACAGGACGTCGACTTTGACTCGAAGGGCAACTTGCTGGGTGCGTAGCCTTGCTCTCGCTCGCTACGATGCTTTCTACTAAGCACCAATTTCGCGCAGTCTCCTGCTCCTCCGATCTGACGATCAAGCTGTGGGACACGAACAACGACTGGAAGAACATCCGAACACTACACGGTCACGATCACTCGATCTCGACTGCACGATTCCTGCCGAACGACGACTTTATCGTCAGCGCAAGTCGGGACCGGACGATTCGGATATGGGAGGTCGCGAGCGGGTGCGTCCGTTCATCTCCGCTATGCGTCCCCATCAGCTGACCCTCTGGTGACAGCTTCTGCACACGGACGATTTCGGGGCACAACGACTGGGTGCGGAGCGTTTTGCCGAGTTCGGACGGCCAGCAGCTCATCAGCTGTTCAGTCGATCAGGTGCGTCTCGCTCTGCAACTCGCACAGTCTGACGAGCTGACGACAAAGTCTACAGACCGCGCGGATATGGGACCTTGGCAAGGGCGATACGAAGACTGAGCTGCGGGGGCACGAGCATGTCATTGAGGCGGCTGTCTTTGCGCCCGTCGCGGCGTACCCAGCGATTCGAGAACTGGCAGGGATGACTGTGCGTCGGCTCGTTGAGTCGCTACAGCCAAGTGAAGCTGACTTGATCCGTGCAGGTCCCGAGTGGACGGTCTGCGGAAGCCAAGGCGGTCGGCTTGTTCGCGGCGACAGGCTCGCGCGACAAAACAATCAAGATCTGGGACGCCGTCAGCGGGCAGTGCTTGAAAACGCTTGTCGGCCGTGAGTCCCGCCCTCACCCTTGTCTCGCCGTCGGTCCTCACGCCGTTCCCGCTCGCAGACGACAACTGGATCCGCGCCCTCGTCTTCCACCCCTCCGGCAAATTCCTCCTCTCCGCTTCAGACGACAAGACAATCCGAACATGGGACCTCGCGACCGGCCGGTGTCTCAAGACGCTTGAGGCGCACTCGCACTTCGTCACGACGATGGCGTGGGGTCGTGCGCCGGCGCCTGGTGCGAGTCAGCCTAATGGGGCGGCTACGAACGGCACGAACGGAGCGCATGCCGAGTCGGCGCAGCTCGTCAATGTCGTCGCAACTGGTTCGGTCGATCAGACCGTCAAAGTGCGTTCGACTGACTCTCTGCCGCCATTCCTCGCTGATTCGCCTTCCTCTGCCGCAGATCTGGCTGCCATGAGCAGATCCGTCAGACTTCGTACTCTCAGCCAAGACGGGACCAACGTCGGACATTGTTCATCGCCTCCTGCTCGCCACGCCGGTACTCCGCCTCCTCACCTCGTCGCCTCGCGCCCACTCGCACCACAGCATACCTTCGCTTACAACATACCCCTCTGTACATCTCGCGCTGCACCCGGAGCCCTGTCACTCGCTCACTAGTCGTTCCGCACTCGCCGTCCGTACTGCCGGTCTCGCAACCGTACATCCTGCATCGTAGAGCGCGGTCCCGCTTCTTCTGCACGTACTGAGTGTGCTGAGTGAGGCAGATTGTCGCACAAAGCGATGTATGGCGCGGACGGCGATATCAAGTCCTGCCGCGGGTCGCCTTCGTTCTTTCGTTCTTCCGCTTCACTCCGCTGCGCTCGTCCTCGCTTCGTTCGCCTCGTTGCCTTCACCTGTCATCTCTAGACTCTATCAGCTATACACTGTGAGCTACACGCGGCCATCCTAGCGCCTCACCAGCGCGTCCGCCGACCCCTCGCTCCCCATCTTCCGGATGAGCTGAGCGACGAGTGTGGCGCAGGCGACGGACCCGGCTGACCTTTCGCCGTGCAGATGAAGCCCTCTGTTCCCGCTCGCGCTATCGCCGACGTCCTCAAGAAGCGTCCTGACGATGTTTGCGTGAGTGCCGCATCCCTCCCCCTCCTCGGGGCGGACAAGAAACTGACCCGCTGGCTCCGCAGATTGTCACGACCCTCCGAACGCCCATTGGCAAGTTCCGTGGTGGCCTGAAGGACATGCACGCCGAGGTGCGCTTCCCTTCCACTCCTTGAACGGCCGCCGAATAACCCCGCTGACCTGTATCGACTCTCCCGCTTCGCAGGAGCTCCTTTCTCACGTTCTGCGCGCGACAAGGGAACGTCTTGAGGCTCAGGGTGTCGATGTGAAGGGCGGCGCGGTCCAGGATATCCACAACGGTACTGTCTTGATGGAGCTGGGAGGCGCGAAGAGCGGTCGTCTCGCTTCCCTCGATGCTGGGTGCGTCTTTACGAGCTTGTGATTCCCTCTGAGCGGAGATACTGAACAGTTGACGAACTGCAGCTTCCCCGTTTCCTCCGGCTTCAAGTCGGTTAACCGTCAATGCGCCTCTTCCCTGCAATCCGTTACCGACATCGCCCTCCAGATCAAGGGTGGCTTGATCGACATGGGTATTGCGTCGGGAGCGGAGTCGATGACCCGGGACTACGGCGTGCGTCGGACTTCGCGCAGAGTTGACTTGGCGGAAGGAACTAACCGCTTCCTCACTTGTCGCAGACTCGCGCTATCCCCGTCGGCATCTCTCCGTACATCAAGGAGTCGCTTTCGCAGGATGCCCGCGACTGCTTGCTCCCCATGGGCACGACGTCGGAGGCCGTCGCCGAGAAGTACAACATCTCGCGAGAACGCCAGGACGAGTTCGCATGCAAGTCGCACGCCAAGGCAAAGGCTGCGCAGGAGGCTGGACTCTTCGCGGAGGAGATCGTTCCTATCAAGGTCCGCAAGGTGACGCCGGCTGAGGGCGACAAGGCGGAGGTCGTCGAGGAGGTCACGCTCTCGAAGGACGAGGGTATCCGCCCGCAAACGACGATGGAGTCGCTCGGGAAGCTCAAGCCTTGCTTCAAGGAGAACGGAACCGGCACGGCGGGCAACTCGTCGCAGATCTCGGACGGTGCGTCGGCTCTCACGCTCGTCCGCCGCGACGTCGCGGAGAAGCTCGGCCTCAAAGTCCTCGCGAAGTGGGTTGGCTCGGCGGTCGTTGGTGTTCCCCCCGTCATCATGGGTGTCGGTCCCGCCTACGCCGTTCCTGCCCTCTTTGAGAGGTACGGCATCACCAAGGACGATGTCGACATCTTCGAGCTCAACGAGGGTGAGTCTGCGGTCTCCACTCTTTGACGAGGCGCAGTCAATCTGACGCTTTGTCATGCAGCCTTTGCGTCCCAGTCGCTGATGGTCATCGACACCCTCGGCCTCGACACGGCCAAAGTCAACCCGAAGGGCGGTGCTATCGCGCTTGGCGTGCGTCCAAAGTCCACCTCTCTAGCCTGAGACGCAAAAATACTGACTGGTGCTGTCTCGCCCACTTGCAGCACCCTCTGGGAGCTACTGTGAGTCGTGCTCTCAGTTCCGCCTGGCTTCCTCCGCTGACTCCTTCTCTGCAGGGCGGTCGTCTCCTCTCTTCCCTCATCACCGAGCTCATTCGCACCGACAAGAAGGCTGGCGTTGCGACGCTCTGCATGGGTACCGGTGCGTTCCTTTCCTTCATCTCTCCTCGTTCTCCGTTACTGACGCCCCGCCTCTCGTCGTGCAGGCGCCGGCAAGGCGACTCTGATCGTCAGGGAGTAGACTGTATATTCGATTCCGTGCTGCAATACTCGTTGTGTTCGGTGAGGCCGCTTGCAGGCCGCGAGAGACGGGTCCCCCCCTTCCTCCCGGCTTCAAGCCGGATGTCGCGGACTGCAAGCTGCTTCACTTTGCACTGCACGTCGCTTGCACCAAGAGAGAACCCGCTCGGATCGAAAAAGTCGGGACCACACCGGGACAGCCTTCGGCATGGGATTCGCCCCCCGGCGGAGTCAAGCGGAGTCGTCTTCCGCCTCATCGTCGCTCTCGTCGTCGATGCTGCTTCGCTGGTTGTGCAGCACTCGACGATGACTGCTGCTACATACAAGGCGGCGGGCGACGCAGCTTCTCCCGCGTGTGCTGCTGCTGCGCGACCTCCGCTTTTCTCTCGACTCTTTCGGCGGCGGCGGCAGGGTGAGGAGGACCTGGCGGAGGACAAGACGGTAGTCGGAGAAGAGCACTTATCGAAGCGCGACTTCGGTTTCCTCCCGATCCCGCGACGGTGCCGCTACTCCCCCGACCGTCCCTTCATCTTCACCCGGTCTCTCAACTGGCTTTTCGCATTCGGCGCGACGATAGAGGTGGCAAACGTCTACTACGTCCAGCCAATCCAGGTGCAGCTGTCGCAGCGGTACGGCGTGTCGTATGAGACTGTCACACGCATCCTCTCGCTCGTCCAGGCCGGTTATCTCGTCGGGTGCGTCCCGCTTGGCCTTCTATCCGCCAGAAAAAGCTAGCTGACACGAGGATACCCTCCATATGCGTGCAGCCTCGTCTTCATCACCCCGCTTGGCGACCTCGTCCCCCGCCGCCCCCTTCTCCTCGCCCTCATCTTCCTCTCCGCCACCCTTACGCTCGGCCAAGCCACCGCGCCCACCTTCTCCGGCTTTCAAGGTCTAACGTTCGTCGTCGGACTCTTCACTGTCAGCGTGCAAGTCTTCGTACCGCTCACGGCCGACTTGGCGCCGCCGGAGAAAAGGGCTTCGAGCGTGTCCATCACGCTGAGCGGGCTGATTGCGGGCATGGGTGCGTCCGAATCTCTCGACTGCTCTTCTCTGCCGGTCGGGAAGCCGGAGAGAAGCGACGCCGCCGTGTGAGCCGACGCTGCTGGACCTCGCCGCTGACTCCTCCATCGTCTCGCAGTCTGGGGCAGGCTCTTCGGCGGCGTCATGGCTCGCTTCACATATTCGCCGAACCACGTCTTCTGGCTCGCAGCAGGGACGCAGTACGCCCTGCTCGTCCTGATGTGGGCATTTCTCCCGGACTACCCGAAGAAGCGGACTGGCTTGAATTATTGGCAGATCTTGCGGAGGTGGGTTGGCTCACTTGCTCCTTTTGCGTGCAGTGCGGCACTGAACCGGTTGCATTCTCAGCATGGTCACGCTCTTCTTCACCAAACCCGTCCTCACCCAGGCTTCGCTCATCGCGCTTCTCTCGTGCTCGGTCATGGTCTCCTGGTGTAAGTGCTTCTTCTCTTTCTGCAGCTTTCTGTATTCCCGCAAACTTCTGCTGACTGCCGAGTGCTCCGACAGGGACCAGCTTGACTTTCCTCCTCGACGCCTCGCCCTTCCACTACAACTCGTTCGAGATCGGCCTCTTCGGTCTCTGCGGTATCGTCAGTGTCGTTTGTGCGCCATGGGCCGGCAAGCTCACCGACCGAATTTCCGGCTGGAACGCGACGCTCCTTGCGCTTTGCATCCAGCTCGCAACGCAGGCTATTGCGCTCGGCGCGGCGCAGCTTAACCTTGCACCTGTCATCATCTGCTGTATCCGTACGCCCTATCTTCCGCCTACCTTGTCGTGCGGCATTGACGAGGCTGGCCCCCTGGCAGTTGTCGATGTCGCTCACCAGACGCACACGATCGGCAACCAGCACCGGATCTTCAAGGTCGACCCACAGGCTCGGAGCCGTATCAATGCAGTGTATATGGCGATGGTCTTCGTGGGTCCTCCTCGCGTCAGCCTCGTCCCATGTGTGACCCGAACTGACCTTCTCTCTTGCACAGGCTGGGTCCGTCGCTCCCTGCCCTCTCCCTCGAAAGCATGCGCACGCTAACACTCTTCCTCGCTCTCTCGCCTCCTCGCTCACAGCCAAGCCACCGGTTCCTCCGCCGGCCCCAAAGTCTTCCTCCGCTACGGCTGGCGCGCCTGCTACGCCCTCTCGCTCGCCTTGACCGGTACCGCCATCCTCCTCCTTTTCCTGCGCGGGCCGAACGCGACACCGGATCAGTGGGTTGGGTGGGGTGGGAGGTACAGTCTGAGTCCGGATGTGATAGAGGGGAGAAAGGCGAAGAAGGAGAAAGAGGAGACGGGTGGGAGCGAAGACCGCAGCGGGAAGGAGAGCACGGCGGAGGATGGAACAGCAGCGGTAGAAGAGGAGAAGAAACTAGAATCGGACCTGCCTGCTTTCCCTCCGCAAACTCGAGCGCTAGAAGCGGGGACGACGTAGACTCCGCGCGCAATAGACTTAATCTTATGACACAACACGACGTCTAGCCGCTTTCCAGAACTACACATCGCCGCCCTTCTTGCCCTTGCCTTCTATGAGCTCGGCGAAGGCCTTCCACAGGACCGAGAAGAGGAGGCCTTGCAAGCCGTTCGCAAGGATGCGCGTCTTGAGCCCTCGGCCGAACAGTCCGCGGGCACCCTCCGTTCGCATTATACGCTGCGCCGCTTTCCCTGTCGAGCGAGAATGAGAGGGAGAAGTGAGTGTCAGAGCGGATTGAGGGAGAGAAGGAAAGCCAGACGCACGGTACCCGACCTTCTTCCGGCTGACCTGTCGATAGGTCTTGATGACGCGCAAGCTGTTGCTGCACGTATCGCTCACGACGCTCGACACGAACCCAATGAACGCCTGTCGTCCCAACTTAGCCCAAATGTCGGCTGGCGGTGCGGGCGGGAGGTACGCCGAAAGCGCGTTGTAGGTCGCGAACCAGGGCCACGAGCGGACGAAGTTGGCTGCTGCGGTCGCCCATGCTCCAGCCCAGAGCGTGCCAGGTCCGTAGGTCTTCACGCGCTCCTTCAGGATCTGCAGGGCGTTCGATGAGCCTTGCGCTTGCATCGTCGTCTTGAGCGTGTCGACGGGCATGAGAACCATGCGGAAGAGGGCGCCAACGAGG
This sequence comes from Rhodotorula toruloides NP11, assembly GCF_000320785.1. Lineage (NCBI taxonomy): Eukaryota > Fungi > Basidiomycota > Microbotryomycetes > Sporidiobolales > Sporidiobolaceae > Rhodotorula > Rhodotorula toruloides. Next base: position 436,357 of record NW_015622962.1, read on the forward strand.
GAGGCGAAGGCGGTCTTGAGAGGGGATGGCAGGCGGGAGAGGAAGGGGTTTGACGAGAGGAGCGCGAGGATGCCGGCGTTCGAGGCGGTGTCGCCGAAGCGGGCTGTGCGACATAATATCAGTCTCGAGTTCGAGTTGGCGAAACCGCGGGACGAAGCGGACGAACCGACGGGGCCTTGCACGAGAGCGGGAGCCAGACCGGCGTAATACCGTCCCCAGCCTCCTTCCTCGTACAGCTTCCTGCTAGCCTCCGTTGTCGTAGTGCCGAAGCGGTACTGGTAGCTGTGTAACAGAACGAACGAAAGATTGGTCAGCTCTTCCTGAGGAGAATCAAGCGAGCTGAAGGCGCACTTCATGACCGTCCTGAGCGGCATCAGCGTCAAGACCTGAATGACCATCGCCATCGCACCCGCGAGCCCTCCTCCTCCAGCCTTCTTCAGCGCTCCCTTCCAATCGAACTCTCCTCCACCCTTGCGGAACGCCTGAACGATGAGGTAGATCGTCAAGGTTGAGACGGCGGACCATAGCAGGACGAAGCGGAGGAGTCTGCGTCTCGGTGACGCGGGCTCGGGCTCGGGAGAGTCGTCGTCGCTGTCGTCCGAGTCGTGAGATGGTGAAGGTGGAGGTGGTGAGCGAGCGGGGCGCAGGAGCGGTTGGCGCTCGCCTGCGACTGCTGTCGACGTCGCCATCGCCCAAGATCAACTTCCAAGCAGGCAGAAACGACAACAGGCCGAGCGAGTGAAGTGCCGGAGGGAGACCTTGCGAAGTGGAGCGCCCGACTGTGTAAGCACACGTCTAGCTGAGCAATCAAGCGCCTCGAGCGCGTCGTCTGTTGGTCAGCTTGCAGCGAGTCGAGCGGCCAAGGCGAAGGAGTAGCGCAGAGCCGTGCGAGCAGGAAGAAACGAGGCAAGAGATGCCAGATTGGACGACGCAGCCCACACCGCCTCTGGGCGTCCGCCAGACCCCATGTGTGACCTCCTAAAGCACAGTACCATGCCCGCGACTAGCGTACAGACCGGCCCGCGTCTTGGTATCGAACGGCGTCTGGATTGCCCGTAACCGCTAAACCTTCCAATCTATTCCTCCCGAGATACACCCCTTACTCCTCCTGCTCAACGTACTTGTGGCGGATGCTGTTGAGGCGAGCACAGATAGCAGGTCAGCTCGCGCTCCGGACAGAAGCTGGAACGACCGAAGGAGCGAGAGACGCGACGCACTCCTTCCACTGCTTGCCGGCGTTGTGTGCGTCCCACCACGCAGAGGTGACCTTGTCGTAGACGATGCCGAACGCGAAGGCGCCTGTTGAGTCGGAGGAACGCCGGGGAGAGCGAGGCGAGACGAATGCGAAGGGGGTGCGAAGTGTCGAAAGCGAGTTGTGAGTGGGCCGCACGGCGTCGAAGGATTGTAAGAAGACGATGCGCGGTAATGATGAGGATCCAGCGGCGTGAGCAAAGGCGAGACCGCGAGACGGAGGTGTTCGGGCGATGAGGACCGGGGTGGATGGCGAGAATAACGACAGGTCAGCGCGCGCTCGCGACAGGTCAGAGAGACCGACTCGCCAGTGAAGACGGTGCCGACGAAGACGCTGTTGCGCGCAAAGAGGTTGGCAACAGAGGTCGCGAGCTGTGAGAGGACGAGGAGGATCGGGTTGGCGGCGAGTGAAGGAGGGATGCGGCGGGGACGAGACAAGCTGTGGTCAGCACGAGCGATTCCTGCGAGCACAGTGAGCGCCAGAGTGGACCCACAGGCATGGTTGCGGGTTCTGAGCGGGGCGTGCAAGACCAAGCGATGAGGACGAGTCGGCGAGCGAGGGTTGCCCACCGCGACTTGCTCGCCTGCCTCGTTCTGTCGCTTGACTAGGCTCGGTGGGCAGCTGGGAGCGCTCTCAAGGCAGCGCCTGGCGCACCGTGCTCTGCACGCTTGCTCGTCGACTCACTCCTCGCCCTCTCCTGCTGGCACTCACACTGCTCGATGGACGCTGCTGCGTAGTCTTGCGACACGCCTAGAATGACAACAACAGCTGTACGGTTCTCCCACGTTCGTCCTGCCTCACCCTAGCCTCTTCTGCGCCAATTCGACTGCCCTCTCCGCCTCCCTCGTACTCAACCTCGCCCTTTCCTTCTGCAAGAAACCCTCCCAGTCGACCCTCCTCGCTCCCTCCCCTCCTTTCATCCACCCCCACCTCCTCTCCTTCCCTCCCTTCCCGCCCTCCGGAACCCTCCGATTCGTCTGCAAGACGACTCCGCGGTGTGCGAGGTCGATCAGGATGCGGGAGGCGTTGCGGGCGTCGGAGAGGCCGGAGTGGAGGCGGCCTGAGAAGGGTGGGAGGGTGAGGGAGTCGAGGACTGAAGGGAGGGAGAGGGACGAGGGCGCGGTGAGCTGATGTGAGGGGAGGTAGGCTGGAACGGGCGGGTCGGGTGAGGTCGTAGTCGAGGGGATGGGAACAGCGGAAGAAGCTGAGAGCGGGCCCGCAATGGGTGTCGGAAGAGGTTGGGCGAGAGAAGCCGCTGGGTTCGCAGCTGCCGTCTGCGGATCCTCCTCGTTCACCGAGAGTGCTCCGAAGGCATTCGACAAGCTGCCGTCGAGCTGGCTTGGTCCGTTCGTCTCCTTGAGACCGGCAAAGAAGGAAGAGACGAGCAGGCGGAGGTCGATAATCTCGCCGGCGAGCCAGGGTGGTCGAGGTGTATTGGATAGGTAGCAGGTCTTGGCGACAAAGTCTCGCAGGTCTGTCAAGGAGAGACCCAATCAGTCACTTGTTCGCAATCTGAGCGAACGCGAGAGAGATTTTAACGCACCCCAAGGCCCGTCAGTCACCCAAACTGTCTTGTTCTCACTTGTGAAGAGGTTGTGCTTGATGATGAAGTCGCGGTGAAAGTTGCGACACAGTTGCGAGAATGTCGGAGCCGAGTCGACATCCCGCTGTTCGTCGAAAGGTCAGTCGAGCGAGAGACGAGTCAACGCGAAAGGTCAGCGCACCTGCGTGATGCCCGTCAACTCGGTGCAGAAGGCCGACAGGGTCCGGCGCCAAGTCGGCTTGACGTAGGAGTGGAACTCGGCCGTCTGCACAAGCTCCCAGTCGTCCTCGTCGTCGCCGTCTTCCTCCTCACCCGCTTCGGAAAGCCCTGCGTCCCGTCGCCGCTTCTTCCTCCATTGAAGCAGGATCACTGGCCACTCGATGATCTCGTTCGGGTAGCTGCAGAGGAAAGCAAGGGCGGGTAAGCCGTGCGGACGGGAGCTAAGAGAGGGAGGAACCGCAAACGCACGCAAAAGCCAGCTTCCCCCACGGCCCTTCAATCTCCTCGCACGTCGCCTCGACATCAAACACAAGGAAGCTGTCGAAGAGCTGGTCAGGCGGTCTTGTCTGTCGTTCGCGGGCGGGTGGTCGAGCTGGCGAGGACGAGCGGGAGAGTGAGCGAGTAGCTCGAGCGAGGCGCTTCTTGAGCGTGTTCTTGGTCCCTCGCGAGTCAAGTGAGAGTGCAGCGAGTGCGTCTCGCAGCTCTGCGACTGTCAAGGGCCGTGACATCGCTGTCGTCGCCGCGAGACCTTGATCGCGCAGGTTGACATCGTGCACACACCTGGCTCACCTCGCTCACACCGCTTGACCGCTTGCTGAGACCGCTTACTGAACCTCTACAGTGCGTCCTGTTTACCCGCGCTGGTCCCACGCTCGCTTGTTTCCCCGCCGACGCGACCCGCCCATGTTCATCGACCCGCGCTTCGCGTGGACTGATGTTCGTTATTCGCCCCTCGTGCTGACCGTCCGCCAGCCTACAGACACTCTACGGCTCGCCTGCAACCATGTCCACCTTCGAGATCCCTCCCGAACACGACTTTGACGACCAGTTCGAGTCGCTCCTCCAAGGCCTGCACTCGATCTTCTCGGTCGACGGCAGCGACGACGGCAAGATGAACGATGTTGCGAAGGTGGTCTATGCGGAGCAGCGGCTGAAGGAGTTCCGCGCGAGGGCGAAGGAGAGGGTTGACCAGGCGAGGGAGGATTTGCGAGGTGAGTGGGAACGCAGGGCGCAGCTTCGCCAGTCAAAGCTTTCAAAGCCTTGTACTCATCGTTTCTTTCGCTGTCGCAACCCAGCCATCGCACGCGACCACAAGCAAGCCGAACTCGCCTCTCAACGCTCCTCCGCCCATCCAACAACACAAGCGCACGAAGCCAAGATGACGAGCTTGCGCCAGTCGCGCCTGAGCAAGATGAAGGCCAATTCGGAGCTCGAGCAGCAGGTGTACCGATTGCAGGGCGAGCTCGAGCGGTTGCAGCAGGAGTTGACGGACGAGGAGGCGGAGGCGGTCGATGCGATGGACCTCAACAGCGAAGTGTGCGTGTCGAGCGTCTATCCCTGTTCCTTCGATGGCGCGAGTTGACGCGTTCTGCGCGGCCCCGCAGCCTCCGCATCAAGCTGTACCGCGACATGGGCTTCATTCCTGTCGAGGAGAACGGCATTTACTCCAAGATCGTCGTTCGTAAGTCCTCGCTTCCACGACGAGCTTCCAATCCGCGCCTCACTCACGCTCACTCCCTCGCGCAGGCTCGCAAAACAGTCGCGACGCACGAACAGTCCAGCTCGACTCGTCGACGAACGACTACAAGTGGAGCGAGTTCCTGTGGGACCTCGCTAGCAAGTAGTCTCGCGGACTCCCACTCGCCCTCCACCTCCATACCCTTGTTGTGTCTGCTGTTCTTGAGACTGGTGTAGGAGGAGGTACACGTTCTGTCGTTTGTATCGCTAAAAACCGGTCATCCCGAGAATGCGCGGGCCATGTCGCCTTCTCCGTTTCCCGCACGAGTCTGGATCTCCCGCAGAGGGAAGCTCCTGTCAACAGGACCGCGGGAGGGAGAAAGGGCTTGACGGAGGAGCCTGGGCGCCCTACGAAGACGCAGACGAGGACTGCGGCAGGTCGTCTGCCAGTCGTCAAATGCGGACGGCGGAAGTGCCGAGCAAAGCATGTAGTGGCTTTGCAACTAGGTTCGCCAGTCTAGCGAATCCTCCGCGACGGCTGTTGACGCTCGGCAAAGCAGAAAGGCGTTGGGCTGGATCGAGCATTGGATGCTGGGCAAGGTGGGACTCGCGTAGTTTGGCGAGCCCTTTGAACCCCGTGTCAGTACCGGTCTAAGAAGATCAACGGGTCTGCTGAGCGCACCTGCGGGTCCTTGCGCTCGAATCCGCAACTCGCGCCGCGATTCCTCCAGTTGAGGCCGCCTTGCCTGCACCCGCCCCCAGTCCCGCATGGTGCCGTGTGCAGCTCGCACTTCGTCTGCATTGAACTGTTCCTCCTTTGCGGTGTAATCCTGACTGTCTCGCTTGTAGTCCTCGAGGACTTCCTCCCATCCCGAGTACATCCAATACAGCTGCTCCAACTCGTCGTGATAGGCGCCGGCATCTCCCCGGGCTGTTTCGTCTCCCAGCACGTCTTGTATGAGCGGCGGGAAGAGCTTCACCAAGTCGGGAACGGAGGAAAGAGGGATCCGCTCGTCTGGAGGCGGAGGAGTAGCAGCGGGAGCGGGGGACGACGTGGACGCCGTCGGGGGCATCACAAGCGTACACGCAACGGTCTCAGCAAAGCAGTCTGAGCAGCGATTGTGAATGGCGAGAGCGAGACCAGCGACTTGGCCTCCTCGCCGCCGTCACTGCGCTGCTGTCCTCGCTTCACGCTACGAGCAGGCTTACTATCGCTGCAGGAGCTTCTCGCATACTTTCCGAAGTTGCCGCACCCGCATGCGCGCCTCCTTATCCCCGCCCCCCTCTCCCCTCGACCCGCTGGCCTCCTCGAACTGATGAGGATCTCTCGATGGGCGAGGAGCCTGCGAGGAGCTGTCCCGCAGCCGAAGCCTACCGTTGATGCTCTTGAATCGACCGCTGCCACGCCACAACTGAAACTGCTTACACGCGCCCGCAAATCTACCACCGCCGCTCCCTTTTCCTCCTTTTCTCCCAGATGTCGCAGCGCGCGAACGCACGACATATCCGGGGATCGGGACGCTTGGACTCGAGTTGGCAGCGAAAGAGCGGGAACGACGCGGTCTTCGTGTGGAAACGAGGGAAGGAGGAAAGGCAACGCCTGAACGCGCATTGCTAGACCAAGCCCGCTTGTCATCCCAGTGCTGTCAGAAGCTACTCAACCAACGAAGCCGAGCCACCCAGCCCCTCCTTCCCCGTACTGCCTTCCTGCTCCTCATCGAGAGCTGCATCTCGCCCCACTCCGCTATAGTCCGAGTACTGGGTATCCCGTAAGCTTGTGTGCCGAGCTTCGGAGCGTCTCCGCGATTCGCTGCAATGTATCGCGGCGACTATGCAGGGAGGGAAGCGAAGTAAGCCTCCTTGCGTAGTTTAGTTTCGGGTGCCGGGCGAAGTGCCGTTGACGGAGGATGGCGAGTCCTACGGCAGAGAATCTCAGTTCTGGCTGGTTCTCCAGCATCTAGAGGCTGGACTGACCAGCAGGTCCCTGCCGTAGCAGAGACATCCGCGTTGCTGCCGCGATCAGGCCGGAATACTCGTGCGCCAGCGCTGCCCGTGCCTGTGCATTCCCGAAGCTGCGGACAAACGATTGCCGGCGTCGAAACTCTTCCCATTCGACGGCCATTGGACGCCAAACGCGCTCAAAAGCCTCCCGTACCTCCTCCCAGCCCGAATACATCCAGTACAGCTGCTCAAACTCGTCGTAGTAAACGCCATCAGCACCTCGGTTCATCTCGGCGCAGATGGCGTCCTGAATCAGCGGCGGGAAGAACTTGGTCAAGTCGGGGACGGAGGAGAGAGGCATCCGCTCGTCAGGAGGCGGAGGAGCGGGAGCAGGATCGTGAGACGAAGTGGACGCCGTAGAGGGCATGCTGAGCAGTGTAAGCAAGCGCAGAATCAGCGAGACTATGATGTGAGCGTGAATGGCGAGAGGGAAACCAGCCACTTCGCCTCCTCGCCAGCGACATTGCGCTGCTGCTCCCGCCTCGCCTTACTAGCAAGCTTGCGACGACTGCAGCTGGTCCTCAGATAGCTCAGCGCCTCAGCGAAGCCGGTCATGCGAGTCCCAGTGACCTTCCCTCGCTTTATCTCCCCTCGCTTCCTCCCTCGGACTGATGAGGACTTACCGCCAGACGAGGGCCTCTGGACAGGCTGTACGAGCCCTGCAGCTCACATCAGATGCTTTCCAATCCATTGCGGCGCCGAAGCCGTCGAACCTGCCGGACGCCACCCGCAGAACCGTCGCCTCCGCTTCTCTTTCCCCTCTCCCCCCCTCTCGCTCGCCATGAAACAAATCCCCAGCACACGTACGACGTTCTGCTGAACGTGGAACTACTTCCTAGAGCGCAGCACCACAGCATACTGCTCGGACAAGGACGGGAGAGGGACTTAGACGTGCACAACAGAAGCGCTGAATGTTGTTCAAGGTCATCTGCTCGTTCCACAGCTGCAGCCGCTACTCGACCATCACTGCCGAGCCACCGAGTTCCTCCTGAGTGGATGCGCCCTCCTGCTCCTCATCCAGCAGCCGCACACATTCCTTGCAGCAGGCCTCCAACCCGGCTTGCATCGCCTCGTTTAGCAATCGGCCTTCCTGCTCGTAGTCGCCGTTAAGGCGTCAATGGTCGACAACGGCAGATCAGGGAAGCGAGCGGCGAGCTCGTCGGGTGTCGCGGAAGAGAAGCTGCGGGACGGTTCGAGCAGCATGTCTTGTGGTTGACCTGCATTGGCGGACGTCAGTACTGCCCAGAGCGAAGCAAGCTAATAACTCACGAGCCTTGCGAGCTGCCGCAAGCGTAGCGTAGAAAGCCGTGTTGCGCAGAGCCGCAGCCATCTCCTCGTCCTTCAGGCCCGCTGAAGACCGCAGTGCCGCCCAGCTGCGACGCAAAGCGTCAGTGGAAAGTCCATGTCGTGCTCGGGTATTCGCACGCACTCGTCCTGGGTGTACACCCGCCGCCAGACGTTCTCGAGCGCAACCCTCCGACGAGTATCCGGCTAGTCCTTCGCTCACAACAGCACGTCGAGACTGGCGGCAAAGTCGCTCGCATGCTCGTTGTTGTTCTCCTTAGGCGAGAGGATGTCGATCAGGCCTTCGGGAGAGATCGCCTCGTCTGCAAAAACTCGCGCGCAGAGACTCGCCAGCTGTCAGGTGAGCGCCGGTCGATCGGTGAGGGCGGGAGCGATACGGGCAGCGACAACTTCGCCTTGTTCCGTCGACGGCATGCGCACCTCGGTGCCGGACAGGAGCGAGCTGAAGAACGTCGACAGGTTCTGCTGGGTGTTGACGAGGTCGAAATTGTCATCGACAGCTGCGTCAAAAAGCCCGTCAGCCAAGCATCGAGGACAGCCACCGCACGTGCTAGCTCACCTACGAGCGCTCGCTGCACCTCCTCGCCCTCGAGCGCCAGCTGGTCGATTTGCGCGGCTTGCGCGAGCTTGCTGAGTGACAGCATGAGCTGCAGGAGGTCGCCAAAGTCAGCGACATGGGCGGTGGTAAGACGCCTGAGCGGGCACACCTTCTTGGTCGCGACTGACGGCTCCTCAACCGCCTCGGTCGAGAGCGCGAGACTGGCGTGGTCGAAGCGGTCGATGGCGACGTCCTTGATCCAAGCGAGCTCTGCGTGACGCGTCAGCTGCTGTTCGCATGCGAGAGAAGCACAGCGACGCACTGTTACTGTCGGTTGAGTCGAGGAAAGCGGTAAGCAAAGGGCGATGCGCCTCTTCCGGCTCGAGCAGCGTCCGCAGCTTGCCTAATGGCACAGCAAGATCAGCACGAGAGCTTATGCTGACTCGAAAGCACGCACCTTGGTCCAGGTAGAAGCGGTACAGCGGGAAGGCAAAGTCCCGGCGGTACTGGTCGAGGTACGAGCGGAGCGAGACGATGAGCCGTGAGTCGGGTCGTTCGAGAGGTGGACGAGCGAGTCGAAGTCGTGGTGTCGTTCGCCGAGCTCGTACGCTGCAGCGACCTTGCCGATCGCGACTGGAAGAAACGAGTCAGCCCGTCTTCAGTAGTCAGCGTAGGAGGGCGACTCACCCAGCATGCGAATGAAGCGTGGCCGGACCTCGATATACCGTTCCCGTACTTGCCGCAGCTCAGGTGCTGGTGCGTCGCCGTTCACGCTGTTCGATAGCGATGTCAGCGACGAAGGACTCGAGGAGAAGGACCGCCGACGCACGTCTCGAGGTACAGCAACCGCTTTTCGAACGCCGCGAACACATACTCCGCAACGCCCGCCATCTGCGTCTTCAGCTCTGCCTGGAACGCCTGCTTCTCCGACCGAACCGCGCCGGCTCCTCGTCAACTCGCGCGCCCAGCTCGCGCACTCGCTCGCGTAGAAGACCATCCGTCGCTTCGAAGTGCCACTGCAGGCTGTCGAGAAGCAGCGGACGGGATGACCAGGGTTCTGAGGGGATCGAGGAGGAGTCGAGGCCGTAGTGGGACGACGTTTCCTTGCGATGACGAGCGACGGCGTTGAGAGCGAGCTGCGAAAGGCGAGTGGAAGTCCAGAGCGTAGGAAAGCGACTTGCGGGACGCACCAGGACCGCCTCAT